>NW_022985458.1:235076-252693 GCF_010093595.1 Mytilinidion resinicola | reverse complement strand
ATTACCCCCACCATGCTGGCTGTGACCATCTCCCTTCAGGAGCTTTGGGCTTCCTCGCGTGCCGATGGGCGCCTACAGGCATTGTCGATGGCTGCGAGCACCACGCTGTTTAAGGTCCTCCACTTGACCGCCATGAGAATGCTGTCCCCTAGGCAAAGGCTGCGAGCACCACGCTGTTTGAGGTCCTCCAATTGACCGCCAATGACTTTGGTGACGCTGTAGGCACTGTAGACACCATCAGTTAACGAGAGCTTCGATAGAGGGGAGGGTGAAAACTCTGCATCGCCACCCCAGAGGTGTCCTATCGTACGCCTAGGCATCGGCTCCACGTTCGGCTTGCTTCCTACACAAGTAGACATACGTCGGATGGTTTTCATACCCATTTTGATGGTTGTTCCTCTGTTCTGGTGATGCGGTTCGTTGTTGTCGTCGTCCGGTGGAGGGCCTTCGAACGGCCACAACGCCATCACCAGCTCCATCGTGCCTCAAGCATCTGCTCTGCTCACTACAATGTAGGAGCAGGTTCGTAGCACCGCCTCGTACAGGCTGCTTGTCGGGCTTGCGGTGCCATTAATTACACTATTTAGATTAATAAGACTATTAGTAGTTAACTTCCTAGAGCTGTAGTAAGTTAGGCGTCCCTATAGGGGTTAGTAGGGTGCAGGGTGCTTAGCGCTAAGTTAGCTAGAAATATTAAAAAATTAAATCGCTATAAGCTAAAACTTAACACTATACTAAGACTGGTAATAATTTTGTTCCCTAACTGCCCTTAATTATATTCCCCCGCAGCTGCCTATTAGACCCTAAATTAGGCAATAGCAGGTAGTAGCGCTGGAGCCTTCGATTTAACGTTATTACCCCGTATAGCGTAATTAAAAGAAGGCTGTCCTGGTGAAAAATCAAGCCTTATACAATTTATATAAGGAATTGTTCTTTTTAGCGGCTTTTATAGATATAGCTTTTTAAAGGCCTAACGTTACCTTAAAGCTATTATATAAAAGCTTTATAAGCCTGCCGCGAGCTTATATAAAAGCGCGGCAGGTTTATAAAGCTAGCTTATAATACATCTATTCCTATAGCCTACAGCCTTAACTCTACTACCCCTTAACGCCTAGCCTATATATATCTATAAAAATTAGCTAATTAATTAATTGGTTAATTTTCGACCTTTTACTTAATTTAATTAATTGCTTATAAATTAATTAATTAATTAATTAATTAAGTTTTAATTAATTGTTAGCAAGTATAGCTATAGTAGGCACCCGTAGCATAATTAGTGCGTACTAGGCAGTGCTTACTAATAGTGCTATAGGTGCTTATAAGAGCGGTATAGCAGACAACCAGGTGTTATCTATATTATTTATTATGCCACTTTTATAGTTGCACAGTTACTAGAAGGCGGCCTTTTATTCTAAGGCGCCCGATTTTACCTGCATCTACACCTACAACCTGCACACCTTAACAGTTTACTAGCTATATTATACCTTAGTATAGCCTTATAGCAGCTTTGTAAAAACGCTGGCGATATCTATAACTAGTTCTATAATATTCTTAAGAAGTCCGACTTTTCTATACCTATATTCCTCGCCTTTAGCGCCGCCCTGCAGCTTTTTAGCATCGCGTACCTGCCCCTGTATATTAGCTGCTTGCTCCCGCTTGCCTGGCTGGCCTACCGCCTTATTAGGTTAGCGTTTAGCTCGCGCAATGTTTTTACAACTTCCTTTACTAATATTAAGCGCGGCCAGTTTGCCGTAAAGTGTTACAACCCGTAATACGAACCACCCGAGCGCAGAGGCACTCGCGGAGACAAGAAAGCAGATAAGACTGATTACAGAGAACCAGGTCACGGGACCCAGAGGGTCACGTAAGGGACGCATAGGGATCCTGGATTCCCCCACGGACTGCTGGTGGATGGGAACGATCTAAGGATAGAGATCACGGGATGGATCAGCACGATTCAGGGATGGATCAGGGTGATCCAAGGACTGTTCGAGGATCAGGGTGATCCAGGGACCATTCAAGGATCAGGGTGATCCAAGGACGGATCAGACTGAGCCACAGATTTCTTAGGACGGAGCTTTCGTATATAGAGACGCTCCTTTGCATGGATAGGAACCTCGTGTTCAACTCAAGACTTCAATATTACCTATTGGAAGTAACCACCCCGTCTTGGACCTTGATTGATTATTGCCTCACCTTTTGAAGACTATTGCACCCCGACGACGACTTGCCTATACCCTGCCGTAGTGTGAGACACTTGGAAGGTATAGAAGAGACGACCCGTTACATAAAGCTTAAGTATAGCCCTAATAGTATTGTTGTCTTTATACTAAGTGCGCGCCTTAATTAGTAAGTTTGCGCAGTTCTTTAGGTAAAAGTAATTTAGCTAATAAAAGATAGCCTGTTTAGAAAGCTTTCTCTAGGTATAACGCCGCTAGATGTTGTCTTTAAGAATATATAGCGCGAGGCCGAGAAAAACCGCGAGAAATAGGGATATATATTGTTCTTACAGTTTTTAATATACTTGCTTTAATAGGTTGCCTGTCTAGATTTTAGATAAATAGTAACTATAGCAGATACTTTAGCCTATAAAGGAACAACTACTATCTAGATTTTATACTGGAAAAACCTAAAGGGCCTCTATAGCTTTACTACTACCGCCCTTTATATACTCGCTCTAACCGGCTACTAAAAGGGTAAATATCCCTATATTAGTGTTATATATAAGCTTTACTATGCGCCGAAAGGTAATATAAAGCTATATACGGCAACTTTTATTAGTAGGAACTTAGTAGGTGGAATTTAATCTTTATATATAATTAAACCTTAATAAGCTAATTATATTATTATACAGGCGCTACTAAAGTCCTAGTTAGGAATAAATTAGGCTAACTTAGGCTCGCCGATACTCTTATACCAAATACTAAAGGCGCGAATATATACTTGCGGATAAAGCAGGCTTAATTAAGGACTAGGTATAGCAAAGCTAGATTAAGAAATATTAAGCTATAATATATAGGGCTTATAAAACTAGAAAACCCCTTCTAAACTACGTATAACTACCTCTTACTTATAGTTCTCTTTATATCCCGGTATACTAGTATTTGCCTATTTGTTTTAAGCGGTATTGCAACTTATACTATATATTTACTAGATTTGCTAGCCGAGTAGCAGAAGGCACAGTCTCCTATAACTGTTTAATGTAAAACTAACAACGCTATTATAAAAATCTCCTGTATTTCTCCGGTAAGATTATATTTATCCTAGTTACTATATATTTCTCTATATAGCTATATATACAGCTTTACGCTTATTTAATATAACTTTTTATTTAAATCCACTTTATACCACCTAGGCAATAGTACTCCGCCCTATATACCCTAATAATTATCCTTTAAGCCCTAAGAATCCACTACTATTAGCTTTATACTCTATATCCGCAGCTTATATATATAGATTGCTAACGTTGCTTATAGGTATACTAGCATCGATTTATAGCTATATAGTGTATAGTATAGCTAATAATAAATATAGTTTTTACTTAGCTGTTCTATATCTACTTACCTTATTTATAGCCTTATAATACAACTTAAATAGTATAGTGCTATATATCCTACGTTCTTATTATATTCTTCCGCTATTTACTACTTTAGCTTGTTCTAAACCACCTTTCTTTAAGAAGCGCAATAGATTATTAAACCGAGCCGCACGTCCAGATTTTAATACGCCCTATTATGCCTTCTTTATTACTCGCCAGCCTTATACCCACGGCGATCTCTATAGCTGAAAGGCTTAGAGCGCCTGCTCTTAACCCGCCACCTGGCGTTATAACGGTATTCTTAACATCTTCTCCTAACTATATATAGATAATTATTGCTATTATATTTTTATACAGTTATACCAGGCGTGCTATTTTTAATCCGGTTGTACACTAGAATAGTCCTAGTAAGGAACTTAGACTTTACAGACTATATAGATTACCCTATTGCATATGCTTATAGTAGTGGCTAAGACTAATAAATAACAGGTATTGCGACTCTTAGATTTGTAAGTTATAGGAGGAGGGAAGCTAAGTGGAATACTAAGCAGAAGTACTAGATTAGTTTCTTTGCTATTATTGCAGTGGGCAGGTTAATGTTCAAAGCGGGCGCCGGAGTCTATTAGTGGAATCTGTATTGCAGCGATCTAAATAACATTTTCTATATATATCGACTTCCTCCGTCTCTTACAGTTCTTCCTTATGCCGCTATATAGAATACCAACTAAACTGTGCAAACAGTATGTCTACATCTAAAATATAATCTACTGTCCAATAATCTACTTTATTAAACTCGCCATCCTACTTTAATACATCTTGCTCCTGGCCCCGAACCGTACTGTTAACCCCTTCCTCTCCATCGGTTCTAAGATCGTTATTATCGCGTCCCTTGTCTACTACATCATCTCCATGTCAGTGTCTGCCTGGGCCTGCAGCCTGCGCAAAAAGGCCTGGAACAATCTTGTACCGGGCAAGTGTCTAGATAATAATACCATGATTATGATTACATGTATTTGGAATATTGCGAGCGACATTATCATCCTGGGCCTCCCTGCGAGGAGTGTATGGAAGTTGAGGATCCCGAGGAAGAAGAGGATTAGTATTGTGCTGCTTTTTGCTACGGGGTTGCTGTACGTGTCCACTCTCTGCTTTTTACTCCATTTCCCAGGCTGAAGCCGTCTCCCTCTCTCCCCACTTTCTTCAACGCGTATACTTAGGGGAAAAAAGATTGGTTTGCTAATGATTAAAAATAGCGCGTGCATAACAAACGTCTTCATCATAATGTACCTCCTCCGCATGGCTGGCGCCAACGCCGATGTCTCGTACAACATTGCGTGGCTGGGTCTCTGGGTTGCCGCCGAGGTCTCGTTCGGTCTGTGCGTCATTTCCCTGCTATCGCTGCCCAAACTTATGGAGGTTAAGGGCAAGCACTGGTTCGCGCTTGTCGCGAAACCGTTCTCGTCGTTCTCAACTAGCATTGTGAACTTGACGGGGACGCAACGGGACCAGGAATGGCACTGCGAATGGCAGCCCGGATACGAGTTGGCAGGGGACTGCGGCCGTTAAGAATGGTAATTTGGGAGGGAGTCTTGGGGGGAGGAGGTCAGGGGGCGCGGAGAGTGAGGTTGAGTTGGTCGGGGTTAAGGGGAGTGGGGAGAGGAGTCGGGTAACCATTGAGGGGGATTGGACTGGGACTAGCTGCCTGCGTGGTGGCCTTGCTTCCGGCTGTATGGATGTTGCATGGATGGAGGTTGATGGGTGTTTATCCACGCAGAGCACCAGCCAGCCGCCGCGAGCCTTAGTATAACTATAACATCGACACCGCTTCAGAGCTCGCCAAGCCTGGCGCCATCTCCCTCAAGCACTCCACGTCCGACATTATCCTTCGTGGACTCTGCACCTCCGAGCAGCGCATTAATAGCAACCTCGACCTTCGCGATATCTAGTCTCCAAAGAAATGGTTCCACTCCTAGCACAACATCCTCATCTGCGCCGTCATCGACGTTATTACCGACGTCTGGAAACAATAATAATCCTGGCGGAGGTAGACAATTCGGTACCCCCGAGATTGTGGGAACAGTGATAGGGATAATTGGATTAATCGTGGCCATCTTGACTTTGTATGTGACCTGGCGGTCTTAAAAAAATAAGAAAAGAGCTAAGAGGAATTCGGAAGTACCGATGAGGGGTATGTATTGACGGTAAACTATGTGTCATGCTTATTTTTTACTGTTCTCAGAGTTTATGTAGGTTTTTTTTTGGCCGATATCCACGCACTCCGTCTTTCCACGTTTGCCATTTCAAGCCTCTCAGCGTTCGTGTTTACGTCTTACATCTCCCGTATTTCCATGAATTGACTGTTGTGATGGAAGAAGCGGCATAGAGCAGACATCGCCAAAGGGATGTATGATGTATATATTCTATCACGTGACTTATCGTTAATGATATATTTTTCTAATAAAACAAGCTGCGCACGGCATGAGACCTCTCTGTTGGCCTTTCTAACACTGTTAGCTTCGTTTAGTTGCTTCTCACCAGCAAATTTCTTCCCACAGCCCTAGGGTTAGACTCCAACTTTGTCCGAAGTGGAGACCTGGAATTTAAAGACACGAGGAGGCCATTAAGGGCTTCCGGAATACCGGGCCGATCTTCCAATCGAGCTCGCCGCCTCGGTCTTCAGGCCTCTGCATGGCTCTTGATACTGGGCTTAATTAGCTATCATAGTTGCCCACTATCACGATTTTATACCAACGCGGCAATCCCTCTAACTAATTTGCCTATTCCTGTAACTCCCCAGCGCACCCCTTTCCGTTAAAACCCCAGTATGCATCAACAGATTGCCGTCCGGGACCGAGGGGGCGCGGTTATGTTTGTGTAATACACAAACTACATAAATAGGATCAAGGGATCAGACGGGGGACGCCGCGTGCGAAAGGGGAAGAGGTAGGCGTAGAGGAATCGGGTAGTATTTGAGGGGAGATAAGACGAATTGTTCGAGGGGTGTTAGATTGCGGGAGAGGGAGGGGTTTTTGAGGAGGACATGGCCGATGAGATGGATGCGGATATTGAAGAATCAAGGCCATAGTGTAGGAGGTGCGGATAGGTGTTTTTAGGGTGGTAAAGGGAAGCCCGGAGGATGAAAGTCAGACCGAATGAACGAGGTGTGGTCTGTGCTGTTGGTAGTACCCGCCAAGCCGCTAGGATGTGGGGTTAGGGGTACTTTTCTTCAACAACATGAGTGCACTTCCACATCACGGATGTCGCGGAAATCGCAAACCCAAGATAAAAACGTCCAGATCGCTACATTTTGCTTGGACTGGTAGAGACTGCAAACCACTAGGTGCATATATAAGCACGACGAGCCATATTCATACCTTTTATGACGTAATCATGTCCAGCCATACAAAACGATACTCACCACTCCCAAATCCAACCTCAAACCCACTCCCCCGACGCCGAACACCACGCCTACGAACCATTCTCATTCTTCTCGTCCTAGTGCTCTTGGTCGTCTACCACAACTCCGCCTCCATCATGTCCACCATCCCCACGCACCGCCCAAGCGCCGAGGCCAACCTCCAGGAAGTCGCTGACTTGATGGACGAGATCTACTCCACGCTCGCCAAAATGCGCTACATGCCCGCCTCCGCCATCAAGCGCGCCCCGCACACCAACCCGGGCATCAACCTCACCCTCGCCGCCGAGTGCTCGCTAGACCCGCTCGTCATCCGCCTCCACCAGCTGCTGCCGTACGTGGACAAGACGGAGGTCGAGAGCCCAGACTTCATCCACGGCGGCGAATTCGCCGACTTCCGGGCCGAAGACGACGTGCGGCAGAGCCGGGACCCACTGTACTCGGGGTGGGAGAGCAACGGCGGGAAGGGCGACTGGGACGGCGAGGACGGCGAGTACATCCGCCCGTGGGTGACGCCGCTGAGCATGATGGGGAACCACCAGAGCGTGCTCATCTACGATGCGCGCAAGCATCGCATCTGGATCATCGACCAGGAGTCCGGCTGGAGTACGGACCGGGCGCTCAGGGGTGTGGAGGCCGGGGAGCCGGTGTCGGCGAATCGGATGAACTACGACCATGTGCCCAGTCGGCCTGCGGGGGACGTCTTGAGGGATGTGGTCGCGCGTTATATGAGCCTGGAGGAGATCCCTGGGGGCGGGGAGCATAGTCCCGGGTTCTGGGAGGAGGCGTTGAGGGCGCTTTATAGGAAGTGTGGATGGCCTGGGAGTTTTGATAGTGATGCTTTTGAGGTTGAGAGGGTGAGGATGGATGCGAGGGATCGGTGCAAATATTTTTTCGAGGAGCCTCTAAGGGAGGTGGAGACGCTAAAGAGCTGGGGTAAATATGCCGATCGGCGGGCTGAGCGCCTACGCCATGACCTCGGTTTGGCAGAGACGGATGATCAGCGGTATTCTATTGAGTTCGCGCTTCGGAAAGAGGAGTATAAAGATCAAAGACGGGTCCGGGATCTTCTGAAGGCAGAGGAGAAGGCGGAGAGGCTCTGTCCTGGCGGTGTATGTTTGCCGGATGAGGATCTACCGCTCTGGGAGTTGCGAGAGCTGGAATCGGTGTTGGAGTCGCAGCACAGCAGCATAAGTGGGACCCGTAATTGGATTGCGTCAAAGGACACGACGGCGGAGCAGAAAGAGGACTTCAGGAAGTCCCTCAAGATCCAGGAAGCGAAACTGATCTTCGACGAAACAGCCGTCCGGAGCTCCAGGAACGAAGTCGACCGGCTGTGTGCTGAACGAGGCTGTAGGCCGTTACCGAGGCATGGTGAACGGGAGCGGGAGCAGGAGAGGGTTGCTAGGTCGAAGGAGATTCTAGTGCAGGAGAAGGAGCACCTTGCCTTAATCAAGCAGTGGATGCGTGAGCTGCGGTCGAATGCTGTTACTACGAAGAACGAGATGGAAGAGGAATTGGAAATGGTAAAGAAGGGCATAAAATCGTTAGAGGCGAGTATATTACAGTCTGAGAAGTACTATGCAGATAAGGGGGATCCATTGTAGATATTAGAATGCACCTTATAGTCTAGAAGCCGTTACATACAACACGTTAATTCTTAACGACCTTGTTATGAATCTACAATCCATAATCAGATTCTGTGGGATGTGTTCAAGTTGAGGAACTAACTCTAAGCGACGGTGTAGCGGCCTTAGAGTCGCAACTTTCATAAAAAAAAGGAAGCCTGGAGCAAAGCGATTTGAGACTATAGAATCTAGAACTTAGCAGATAACCCGAAATCAAGATCCAGAATCAAGAGATAGTAGAAACCGGCCGAAAACACATCCTCCAGAAAGCATACCCAACCAGTCATTCATCCGCTCTCAAGGCAAGCAATAACCCCGGTCAACCACATGTCCGCTCCAGTTGTATAACTCGACGCATCACTGGCTAAATATAAAAAAGCTCCCTTAAGCTCTCCCGCCTGGCCCTTCCGCCCAATGAAAATCTTACTCTCCCAGATGTCTTTAGGAGCCTGCGGTAGAAAGTCCGAGATCTCGGTCGCCATGTACCCTGGCGAGACACTGTTAAGTAGCGAAGGCGACCCACCCAACGGCGAGCGAGCGGCGGAGATGGAGCACGCCGGCCTATGGCAGCGTTGTAGCCCGCTTGGAGCTGCGGGATGTTTACGATGTGGCCAGACATGGACAGTGATCTTGTTGGAGTGGAGTGGAGTGGATTTGGAAATCGCTCCACTCCAGTCCAGCAGAAAGCTCGTGGAGCTCCAGGAGCTCCAGGAGCTCCATATTACCTATAGTAGTTAGCGCGAGGTAGTTTTGGTGTTAAGGTTGAACTTACACGTGACATGCAGCCCGTTTTCCTCATCCTCGTCCTCATCTAAATCCAGGTTTATTGCGCCATCTATAACTGCTTCCTCAGCAGCTTTACAGCGCTGCTGTTCTGCTGATAGGTCGTCATTAACATAATAGGCCTCCTCTGCTGCTAGTAAAGCTGCCAGCCGTGTATCTGCCTGCTCGCAAAGGGTTGTATATTGTTGTGGTGCGCTAGGCGCGCCGTAGGCGTATGCAAGCTTAGGGTTGTTGTAGACATCCTTAGTAGGCGTGAATAAACAGCGTAGACACTTGTTAGCCTTAATTATAACGTAATCCACCAGGTAGTGGCGCCCACCAGGTAGTGGCGCGCCCCATTAAAATTCCGCAACGCGTAACGCGATTTTCTATTACTACTACAATGGCTCCACCACAACAACAAGAATCTGTGCATAGAGAGGGCAGATTAACTCTCGCTCTTCAAGCTTTCAAGCAAGGCCAAATTCAGACTCTTAAGGCCGCTGCAAAAGCGTACGATGTACCTCCAACAACAGCCCGGCGACGCGTCGCCGGGATCGAACCACAACGCGGCCATCATGCACCCAATCGCCTTCTCACAGCTACACAAGAAGAGAGTCTTAGGCAGTGGATTCTATCGAGAGATCAACGCGGAATGCCACCTCAAATCGCGATTGTACGGGAGATGGCTGGTATTCTAGCTGCGCAAAAGGCTGGATCACCTACCCCCCTTCCTGTTGGCCCAAATTGGGTATCAAGATATATTAAGCGCCACGACGACCTTCAAGTCAAATTCAACCGCAAGTACGATTATCAGCGCGCCAAATGCGAGGATCCTGTACTTATTCAGGGCTGGTTCAAACGCATTCAAGACATAAAGATACAATACGGGATTCTGGATAATGATACTTGGAACTTCGATGAGACTGGCTTCCAAATGGGCATTATTGCAACTGCAAAAGTTGTTACCGGAACCGATCGAGCCGGCCGGCCTAGGACAATACAGCCAGGCAATCGAGAATGGGTTACAATCATTGAGTGCATCAATGCATTAGGGGGTGATATTCCACCGCTCATTATCTTCGAAGCGTTGATGCACCAAGCTGCTTGGTATGAGGACAACATTATTCCACACGATTGGTCAATCGGCGTTAGCGAAAACGGTTGGACAACAAATGAGATTGGCCTTGTCTGGATAAAGCTGTTCCATGAGCATACAAAGGATCGCACCGTTGGCACGCATCGGCTGCTTGTGTTAGATGGCCACGGCAGCCACGTAAGCCCTGAATTCGACCAATTCTGCCTAGAGCATAATATCATTACGATATGCATGCCGGCGCATTCTTCGCATTTGCTGCAGCCGCTTGATGTAGGCTGTTTCTCGCCGCTTAAGCAAGCCTACGGACGCCTCGTTGAACAGATTATAGGCCGCGGCGTCAATCACATCGACAAACACGAATTCTTGCCGCTATATAGGCAGGCTAGGCGAACGGCGCTGCATCAAAACAATATACAGGCAGGATTCGCAGCTACTGGCCTTGTGCCATACAGCCCCGATCGCGTGCTATCACGGCTACATACAGATTATCAGACACCACCACCACCCGAACATCCACAATCAAAAGCATCCTCAGCAGCTCAAACACCCCACAATATCGCCGAGCTACAAAAGCAGGCCGCCTTAATAAGGCGCTATCTTAAACAGCGCACGCATAGCCCGCCGAGCCCAACAGACCGTGCACTTAGCCAGCTTACAAAAGCATGCGAAATGTCGATGTCAACCACCGCGCTGCTTGCTAGCGAAATTGAGAAGCTACGGGCAGAGAACCAACGCCAGAAAAAGAAGAAGGCAAAGAAGCGCAAGTATGTAGCTAGGGGGGGTGTTTTATTAGAAGCAAAAGGGGCCTCTCGTGCACAAGCTGCGCAGAATGTAGTAGCAGAGGGGGCAGCGGGGGCAGCAGAGGCAGCGAGCGAGCGGCCGCAGCGTGCAAAACCTAGGTGTAGCATGTGTGAATCAACAGAACATAATGCACGCACGTGCCCTAGGCGGCAGGCAACTAGCTAGCAGATAGCTGCATTAAATACAATTATTCGTGGTTGAGCAATTCGTGTTTTTATTGTCGCGAGTTTTGATGGGCGCGCCACTACCTGGTGGGCGCCACTACCTGGTGGATTACGTTAAACCATAGTTAGAGCTTACAACACCGGGGCTTTCGGCCGTCCTCCTTGCTACTGGTGGCAGAAGCTGACAGACTCGAAATTTGAAGTTTATGTCTGTAGCTTATTACCTGCCCAATTATACATGCCGGAGGAGTTGTGGCGCATGTGCAGGTAGTCGATGCTGCAGACCTCATCCGCTTCGTTGGCAGACACGTGTTGCTGCAGTAGCGAGGCATGAATCCATTTTCGTTTCACCGGAAGACGCAGCCACCACCACGTAAGCAACCACATACATGGGCAGCCAGTGGCATGTACAATATACTTATGATTCTTTAAAGAATTTCCTACTCATATTGACATCTTACGATCACCTTCTGCCTGCACCTCCAACATCTTCTTCTCACCTCTTCATATGTGCATTGCTTACAAGATACGCCAGTTTAGCTTGCCCGAAGGACAGCTCGGCAACAATGTCAAGCGAAAATACAACGCAGGGAAAACGGCTTATCATATGCTGTGACGGAACGTCTAATGACAGTGAAGACGAAGCATTGACGAATGTTGCTCGAATCTCTCGATGCATAGACAATACAACGCATGGCGATTTCGTGCAGATCACTCTCTATATGCGCGGGATAGGCACAGGCACATCAAGATGGGCGAATTGGAGGGACCAAATTGTAGGCAGAGGTGAATATGAGTTCTTTTTATCTTGTAGAATTGAAACGCACGTTTTTGACCAGAAGTATAGAACGCTGATATTCTTGGTTAGGGATCGATTATGATATTCGTGAGGCGTATAAATTTATATGCACTAATTACTCGGATACACGCGACGAAATAGTACTTATAGGTTTCTCTCGAGGAGCCTTCACCGTTCGTGCTGTTGCCAAAATAATAAACGACATCGGATTACTCAGGAGTACGGGACTTCGATTCCTCGGCGAACTATACAGCTTGTGGGAAAAGCAGCCCAAGGGAGGCGAGGAGTCTCAACCACCTTAAGAAAACAAACTTAGCGAGAAGATTAAGAAGTTACGTAATGACCTGATTGACAGGGAATTGCTAACACCCACTGTGCAAATCAAAGCTTGTGCAGTCTAAGACACAGTTGCTTCTCTTGGTTTCAGAATGCCTGCCCACGTTGCGCAGCCGGAATTTAAGAAGCTCTCTTTCGTCAATTCAGAAGAGATTTGGCCAAATGTTAAACGGGCCATACAGGCGTTGGCCCTTGATGAGGACCGAAGACACTTCAAACCTCTTCTGTGGAAGCCTAAGGAAGGCCATCAGTTGGAGCAGTACTGGTTTCGCGGCACTCACAGTGACGTTGGAGGCGGAAACAAGGACGCAACTCTAGCTAACATCACGCTGGTGTGGATGATCTCACAGCTGAAAGGAGATGTCAATTTCAATGAGAACGCTGTTCGTGCCTTGATTATGGAAGACAGCGTATCGCGGACGCGTTCCAACCCGTCATTGCTAAATGGATTGGAGAAACTCGAGATCACGATCCGAATGCCGCGTAAAACGTTGCAAAAGAACTCAGGTAAGCTTCGATCGCCAATAAGACTCTTCTTTACTAAGATATAATGACAGAAGTTTGGGTACAACGGACCAAGTCAGCTCGGTTGCAAGGATATATTGGAGGTTGGCATCCTAGAAGTTGCAGCGACGGAAAGATTCACTGGAGTGTCGCGATCCTCGAAGAGGAAAGATTTGTTCCACTGCATAAAAGACATCACGAACTACCTCTTGAAAGGGAGTCTTTAACTCGCTACGAGCAAGACGTCTTAATAACTTGGACTCTCAAATCGCTCATGGACCTTTATCTTTTCGGAGATGTAAAAGAGAAAGAAAGCCAAAGCCAAAGCCAAAGCGTTGCCACGACGTCTATTCCTATTGGCGCACTCCTTTATTTAGGGCTACCTGGTCAGAGACCCGCCGGTGCCGATGAGAACTTCGTGGGAGTCCGGTTTAAGGCGGGGGAAGAAAAAACAGTGTTTAGTGGAAGTAAGAAAGATAACAGATACCCTGAGTCAGATATGGCCATCATGAGGCTCGATATTCCATTGAAGGACCAGACTCGAAACAGAGAACATTATAGTATTTCCTCAAGTAGAATGGAGATCGAATGGTCCATCCTACGTGCGGACGTCTTCCGAGCGGATGACGATTTAATCGACTTGGCCATCCAAGCATCGAAGTACCATGATTAAGGGCAATGGGAGAAGGCCGAAGAAATGCAGCTAAAAGTGGTGAATAGGAGAAAGGAGCGCCTACAAAAGGATCACCCAGACACTCTAACCAGCATGGCCAATCTAGCGTCGATGCTTAGCGATCAAGGGCGATGGAAGGATGCTGAAGAGCTGGAAGACCAGGTATTGAAATTGAGAAAGACACGGCTAGGGGATAAACACCCAGACACATTGATAAGCATGGCCATTCTAGCATCGACGTACTGGAGTCAAGGGCGTTGGAGAGAGGCTGAAAAGCTAGAGAAGAAAGTTCTGGAGACAAGAGAGAAGGTGTTAGGATCTGATCATCCACATACGCTGAGTAGTATGGCGAATTTGGTCTCAACATACCGCAGCCAAGGTAAATGGGGAGCTGCTGTAGAGCTAGTGGAGGACGCGAAATATAAGGCAGAGATAGGGGATATCGAAAAGGCTTTGAATTTGCTAGTTGGGCAAAGAGACCGTCCCTTGACACCCCGCAATGGATTGCACTCAAAGGAGCCCGATGATCTGGAAATACGAAAGAGGGTGCTGGGGAAGAAGGGTCTGCAGACTCTAGCTATCATGGCTAACCTTGCATCGACATACCGTGATCAGGGGGGATGGGAGAAAGCCAAAGACCTAGGATTGAAGGTGAAGGAAATAATGGAAAATGTATTAGGAAAGGAGCATCAAGATACGCTGAATAGCATGGCTGGACTAGCTAAAACGTACTGGATCCAAGGGCGTTTGAAACAAGCTAAAGAGCTGGAGATGGAAGTTTGGAAGATGAAGAAGAAGGTGCTTGGGGAAGAGCATCCAGACACGTTAACGAGCGCATCTGACCTGGCGATTACATACCGCGATCAAGGGCGATTAAATAAGGCTGAAGAGCTGGAGAAGAAAGCCTTAGAGATGAGAAATAAGGCGCTTGGAAAAGAGCATCCGGATACTCTTTCTAGTATGTCTGCTTTAGCGTCGACCTACTTTGAACAAGGACGATGGGACGAGGCTGAAGAGCTGGAGAAGAAAGTTTTAGACGTGAGAAAGAGGACGCTTGGAGAAGAGCATCCAGACACGCTAACGAGCGCATCTGGCCTAGCGATGACATATCGCGACCAAGGGAAATTGAATGAGGCTGAACATCAATTCCTTGAAGTAATAGAGATAAGAAAGAGAGTGCTTGGAGAAGAGCATCCGGATACTCTTACTAGTATGTCTGCTTTAGCGATTACATACGGCGAGCAAAGGCGCTTGAATGAGGCCGAGCAGCTAGGGAGTCAAGTTTTGAAGACAAGAGAGAGAGTGCTTGGAGAAGAGCATCCACGTACACTTAGTAGCATTTCTGGCCTGGTGATTACATATCGTGATCAAGGGCGATGGGACGAGGCTGAAGAACTAGAGAAGAAAGTTTTGTAGACGAGAAAGAGGCGCTTGGATAAGAGCATCTAGACATACTAACCAGCATGGAAAATCTCGCATTTACCTTGAAGGGTCGAGGTTATGATAACGAGGCTATTCGGTTAATGGAGAAATACTTTATTCCAAACACGACAAACTAACGTGTTCTGCGGGCAAGCTGCCCGTGCGGGCATCCTGCCCACCCCACCAAGCCGCCACGCCGAATATTGCGAATTGCTCAACCACGAACGATTGTATTTAGTGTAGCTATCTACTAGCTGGTTGCCTGCCGTCTAGGGCACGTACGTGCGTTGTGTTCAGTTGATTCGCACATGCTGCACCTAGGTTTTGCACGCTGCTGCTGGCGCCTCCTCTGCCTCTATTTGGGCAGCTTGTGCACGAGAGGCCACTTCTGTTCCTAATAGAACCCCTCCTTTAGCTACATACTTGCGCTTCCTTGCCCTCTTTTGTTTCTGGCGCTTATTTTCTATGCGTGCCGTCTTAAGTTCGCTTGCAAGCAGCACAGCGTTTAACATCGCTATTTCACACCCCTTAACGATCCCGCTAAGGGCTTGTTCTGCTTTACTTAATAGGCTATGCATATGCCGGTGGAAATAGCGCTTTATTAAGGCTGTCTGCTTCTGTAGCTCAGCAATATTGTAAGGTGTTTCGGCTGCCAAAGATGCATTTAAGGACGGTGGACGGCGTTGGGGTGATGGCGTCTGAAATTCGGCATGCAGCTGCGATAGCACGCGCTCAGGGCTATATGGAACGAGGTCAGTGGCTGCAAAGCCTGCCTGTATATTATCTTAATGTAGCGCTGTTTGCCTGGCCTGCCTATATAGCGGCAGGAATTCGTGTTTATCGATGTGGTTGACACCGCGGCCCATAAGCTGTTCAACGCTACGTCCATAGGCCTGCTTTAGCGTCGAGAAACAGCCTATATCAAGCGGCTGCAGCAAATCCAACAAATGGGCTGGCATGCATATAACAACAATGTTGTGCTCCATACAGAATTAATCAAATTCGGGGTTAACGTGGCTGCCGTGGCCATCCAGCACAAGCAGCCGATGCGTGCCAATCGTGCGATCCTTTGTATGCTCATGGAATAGTGTAAGCTTGTGGGGGCACGAGCATGGGTGCACGAGATGTGAGAGAGTGGTTATGTGTGTGTATTGTGGAGGTGCGCGTAGGCACGTATATATAGATGTGCTGGACGCCAAGTCCTGCGTTGATTGGTGCCTCTAGGCTTACACACCCCCTCAGATTTGAATGTAATGTAGAAGCTGGAGTAGCTGTTGACGTGGTATGGTGCTCGTGAGAGCTGTATATGTGAAGCTTTTCGCTTCGTTTTGTTTGAGCTTTTCGCTCGTTTGGTTGGTGAAGCTTTTCGCTTCTTTGGTTTGAGCTTTTCGCTCGTCCATTGTTTCCAATGGTTTGGTTGTGAGCTTTTCGCTCGTCCATTGTTGCCAATGGTTTGGTGTGAGCTTTTGCTCGTCCATTGATGCCAATGGTTTGGTGGTTAAGCTTTGCGCTCGTTTGGTATGAAGCTTTTCGCCCCTTTGATTGTATAGTTATGCTATGGATTTGTTAGCTTAAGAAGCGGCTTGAGGAGCGGCTTGAGGCGCAGATTGTGTGCTTGGAAACTCATCGAAGTGAAGTTGTGAGACCCAATTCTCGTGTCGCTGTCGAGGTAAAAGCTTTGTGAGGCCATCGGCTGGCTGTGCTTTTGTTTGGATGTATGCCAGATCAATTTGCTTTGCTTGAGCTTCTTGACGTAGCCAATGATGGTGTATGTCAACGTGTCGAAGCGTTGTCTTAAGCTTTGGTGTGGCTGCTTGAATCAAGCGAATTGTTTGCTGATTATCGCAATATAGAACTCGGTCGTTATCTAGCTCAAAATCGATGGATTTGAAAAGCCTCCACCACCATATAAGCTCTGTGGCGGCTAAGGAAGCGGCAATAAGCTCTGCTTCGGTAGTTGATTTGGTCACGCAATGTTGTAGCGTGGCTTTCCAATCGATAGGGCCGCCAAACAGGAAGAAGATATAGCCTTGTAAGCTTTTCTGTGTGGTTTTGTAATCGGTATATAAAGCATTAGTAGCTCTAAAGAAGTCGGGTTCTTCTAAATCGATAATATATGCGGTGTCGACGGGTACTAAGGCATTATAGTAGAGAGCTTAAGCTTTTATATCCTGTAGATATGCGAGCGTTTAATAGGCAGCGTTGAGATGCTGTTATAATAGATTAATTAAGAATTCGGCTAGCTTTAAGTGAGCTTTTAAAACGTCGGGTCTTGTGGCGCCAGCAATATATCCGATAGAGCCTGTTAGCTGTGTATAGCAATAGATATTAGCATTATTCTTTAGCTCTATTAATAGAAGGAGCTCTTTAAGTAGCAGCAGTATTGTAGATAACGTAATCCACAAGTTAGTGGCCCGCACAAGCTAGTGGCCCACCCAACCACGCTACCGAGGCCAAATATTCCGAATTACTCCAC
>NW_022985458.1:229608-233471 GCF_010093595.1 Mytilinidion resinicola | reverse complement strand
TGGTGCTGCCATTGGGGTGGTTGTTGGACGACGCGTCGCGTGTTGAGTTGGGTGGGCCACTAGCTTGTGCGGGCCACTAACTTGTGGATTACGTTAAGCGAATAGGCTTTAGTAATGGAAATTTCTGTAACAGCGTATTAAGATACGCTTCTTATAATAGCTATATAGCTCTATATTATCTATCGCGTTTAATTTAAATCCCGCAGAAGATGCTAAGCTCTCCTAGAGATCTAATCTTGTAGCGATAGAGCAGCTTCTGTTTAAAGCTCTTAAGAGCGGATTAATATAATAGCCTTGCAAGCACAATAATATTATTAACGTAGAAGAAGATAATTAGCTTGTTATTTTTCTATATATATAGGGCGTCTTTAATCTCTTATAGCCTAAGGTCTTAAAGCATTTTTATAAGCTCTTAATACTAGAGCAATAGCAAGGTTTTTAAGCTGTAGAGTGCTTAGTTAAGCTTCTAAAGGTAATCTGGATTAGAGAATCCTTCGGGTGGATAGTAATAGACTTTTGATTCCAATTAAGTATTTATAAATATATTAACAGCGTTGTAGTGTTGTATTTCCATATTAAAATAAGCTGCTATCGCGATTAGAGCTCGGAAGTATTTAATTGCAAGTATAGCTGCATAGGTTTCCTTAGTTATTATTTAGAGGTCTCCTTGTACGCAAATTCAAGCCTTATATTTAGTAAGATATCTATCGGCGTTAAGTTTATATTTATATACCCAGATTAACAGTAGAACTTTATTATTTTAAGCATCTAGGTCCTTCTAAGCTAGCTGGCTGTAGGTTCCTTTACGCTTAATTATCTCGATTTCGCGCTGCATAGCCAATTAAAAGCCTTCTTTATATAGAGAGGGCAGCTTTATAATATCTTAATAGTATTTTAGCTCGGTTAGAAGCTAGCTTTAATAGAATTATATCTTAACAGCTATGCTTAAGGCAGCTATATATATAGACCAATATTTCTGGATAAAGAAGCTTAAGTTATAACAAGCTTTCTTACTGGGCGCTTGTAATCTTATTAATTTTTATAGAAGAATATAAGCAGCTCTTAGAGTGCTATTAATAAGCTCTTGCTGTAGAGCTGTATTTAAATTAGAATTAGAATCTTTAGAATTGCGCTTTCTTTTCCGTGTCTAATTAAAGCTTAAGCTTAAGCTTAATAGCTCCTGTAATAGCGAGCTTAATAGCTCCTATAATAGCGCCCGCGATGGCTTAATTTAAGGCGATATTAATAATACCAGAGTAGGTAGATAAGGTGGAGCTTTTAATAGAGCTTTTAATAGAGCTTTTAATAGAGCTTTTAATAGTTGCTCGGCTATTAGTGCTTATATCTTATATTTATTCTTAGACGATTCCTCTAGGTTATAAAGCAAGGGCTAATATAGCAACTATATAATTTCTTTAAGCTTTTTACCCTGTAGCTGTATATCTATAGCGTCTATAGTATTGCTTTAATAAAAGGTATTTTCTTTAAAAGTAATATCTCGGGTTCGGATAACTTTGCTTTTATAAGCTCTGCTATTAGCATTTAGAATCTAAACTTAATATATATTAGAAAAGTTGTAGCTAATAAGATAGCTAATTTAAGCTCTTTTAGAGAGTTTATCTCCTTATAAAATTTGCTTTTAAAGTATATAGGCTCGGCAGCTATAGATTTTAAAGTGGGCAATTAACGGCTTCTTTTTATATGCAAGCTAAAATAGAGTTTTCCAGGTAATAGCCTTAGTTAGCGTTTAATTAAGGAGATATGCGGCAGCAATATATATTTCTGGAGCAAGGGGAAGTAGGAGATTTAAGGCGATTCTTATAGAATAAGCTTTGTTAATAAGGCTTCGGCCAGAGCGCTCTACAGCGCTATTTTACTCCTTAGTATATAGTAATTGGATTTAGAGTCTAATTCCTTCTTAAATATAATAGGCTTAAACCGAATCTTTAAGAAATCTATAGCCTTTCTTATTATTAGCTATTAAGAACATAACTGTAATATTAAATTCGCGTTTAATAGCCCTATTAAGCTACCTAATAATACTTAATAGCGTTAGCTTATCCTTTTTAGCTATTATATATATAAAGTTGAATTTTGTATATAAATCGGTTGCGTAGAAGACGTATTAATAATTATTATAGCCCGTGTTATTAAGCTTAATAATATTAATAGCGATTAATTTAAATAGCCGTGCAGCCCCGAGCTCGTGTTCTAATCGGCAAGAGATAATCTTATAAGCTTTGTTCTATAAGTATTTAGCGCAATCTATTATTATTAGAGCTGTTCCGCTGGGTAGCATAATACTAATTATGTTGTAAGCCAGGTAATTAATAGCTTCGGGTCCGGTATAGCCTATAAGCAGGTGGAGCTTAGCTTTTATAAGGTTAAGTGGCTTTCTTAGTTAAGCAGAGTAATATAGCCGCCAACTATTAGCTGTAAAGGTAAGGTGCTGATTTGCTTATATATTAGCTTGCTGTATAACTAGCTAATAGCCTCTAAGCTTTATAAAATAAGCGATAGGCTCTATAGATAATCCTAATAATAATCCTAATAATAATCCTAATAGCTTATAGAGCAGGTTTTTACCAGAATTAAAGTGGATATTTACTAAGGTAAGCTATAAGAGAGATACTAGACTTATAAAAAATAAGGGAATTAAGGCTATATACTTAAGAGTCGTGTTTTTAATTCCTTATAGTGTTGTTAGAGGTATCTTAACTTCTTCCTAAGCTTTAATTAGCATTTCTAAAGCTCCTGCTAGGATAATATTATCTAGAGAGGCTGGAGCCTTCTATTAAAACTCGTCTGGGTTATTGCAGATATAGATATCTATAGCTGGATTAAGCGTCTATAAGTAGAGCAGTAGGTAGCTTTAATAAGGGCTAAAAGCTAATAAGAAGATAGTATAAGCAGCATGCGTTAAATCGGCTTAATTTAGTAGGTCTCCTGCATTAATCGTAATTAAATCGGAACTATTATTATCCTCTGGTTAAGACTGTTAAGGATCTTAGCGCATTTTTAGCTTATAGAATTAACAATTCTTTGCTTATATCTTATTTAGCCTTCCTTCTTTATTATTAGCTTTATAATTAGCAATTTTCTTAGCTTTTTTAGGGTTAACAACAAATCCCTTTTTCCGGTTATTAGTGTTAATATATAGGCACTGTTCCTAGAAGTAAATATTACTATAGATACAGGGCTTTTTTAGCTTCTTCTTATCTTTGTTATTATATAGAGATTCTTCGCTATTAAGTATAGCAAAGGCTCCTCTATAGATATTAATCTTTTTTAATCTTATAGTGTAATAATATTGCAAGAACTTAGCAATAATAGCCGGCAATTAAGCTGTTTAATCGGCTGTTTAATTAATAGGTGTATCTTAATTACAGCTCCAGGCTTCCTCTGCTTAAAAGACTTTTAATAAAAGATTTGCGGCGTATGCAGAGTCGAAGAGCTTAATTACTTATAGGAAGTCCTTCTGGGCTCGAAATCCGTGAACCTCCAGGAGTTGGAGCTGTTCAGCTCTTCTGTAGGCGGTGAGAAAGGAATTACACCAGTCCTTGATATTTAATTATCGGGCATAGAAAGCTTTAGCGAGCTCGTAGGCTTGTTGAACGCGATATTCTTAATCAATAGCTGTAGGCGATAAAAGCTGTTATAGCGTATTAAGCTTTTTATACGTGCTGTCCTTGTCCTTAATATAATATAAGTATTTTAGATTAATTAATTTAGTAATATAGGTTTCCACTTAGCCGACCTTATCCTTAAGCCTTCGATATTCCTTAATATCTACGTTGTACTCAGCTAGCTCGGCCGTGTACAGCGTTTGTTGAGCAGCCGTTGGAGTAGCCCGAATGGTGGAT
>NW_022985458.1:218353-228163 GCF_010093595.1 Mytilinidion resinicola | reverse complement strand
TCGTACGTGCTTGTTGCTTTTCGGAAACTTGTAATTTGGCCTTGCTTGTACGCTTGAATAGCTAGATCAATTCTGCCCTCTTTAAAGAGGTCTTCTCGTTGTTGTGGTGTAGGCATTGAGGCAGTAGTTGAGTAACGCGTCGCGTTTCTGCGATTTTTGATGGGGTGACAGGATGCCCGCAGAACACGTTAACAAGGGCGGTGCCTGTAACTTTTTCAAGGATAGGTCGCAGATCAGATTAGTGAGATCGCAAAATCGGGTGCTGGAGCGGGATTTACTGTGGGGCCCAAAATGGGATCCCCTGTCTGGCGTATAGCCCCATCATAATACGTCAAGCTGGATCACAAGCGGTACCGAAAGTTTGTGTTTTACTCTAACAAGCTCTTGGTTGACGGCCTATCTTCATAATCGGGATCATCGTCCGCTGTGCGCTTCGCTGCTCTCTCCTCTCGCTCAGCATACTTCGCTTCATCATCGGAAGCCAATTTTTCCGGCGGTGTTTCAGACCTTTTGCGCTTCTTCATTCCAGGAAGAATAGAGTGCCTGACAAGTACTCTTTGCCCTTGGACCTTGTCTTCTGCAGCAGCAAGATACTGACAAAGCTCCTGAGTGGATATAATTATCTCTCGTCCTTCGCCACTGAATTCATCCTTTGTAAGTTCCTCACAAGCAAAGTCGGACAGTTGAAGTCGTAGACCTGGATGGTTCGTAGGATTTCCTTTATCGTCACGGAATGCCTATAAAGAAATGTCAGGAGCGGAAGACAAACAAAACTTGGGTTAGGTTAGATAACGTCCGTCCCTGGTGGCGCAACACCCACCGTGCCGCACAATATAAGGGGTACATTGACTTCAAACAACTTAAGCTCTCTGCACACATTGATATTTCCCATAACTTTGTATAAGTCGTTTGCTGTGGCCATCCTAAAGCCCTTGGAACCTCTCCCACGGAAAAATTACGTTCGCATTGTCGCCTTCGCGCCTGATTTGCAGAGAGCCTTCTTTCATGGCGTAACCGAATTCCGTCGCCACAGCACCATTATCGAGCTCCCATCACTCCTGATGCTCATGAAAGGGCCTTATCCGAGCCTTAGAACCTCGCTACCATACTGCGAACTCGTCATCAGCCTTGTGGCTGTTGTCGCACGCAAATTCATGCAAGGTCGCCACCCTGGTTGGTACTTCCGGTCGGAAGCAATTACCAATCCAGCTAGGACAAAACGACCCCGCACGTCTGACATAAGCATCGTCCAAGCTTGTGGCTGTGACGGTGTGGCTAATCGGGGCCTTAGTACCCCACCTTATGTATCCAGTTAGGCACTATTAGCCTAGGCACGTGATTTGTCACGGTACAAGAAGGTACTTCTCTACCACCGCTTGAGCTGACAAGGTCATGGCAGGAGCGGGTCGGCCGTCCTCCCTGTTAGCGTAATCGAGGTGTTCGTTTGCCTCGGATGAGACTTGAATGGCAAATCTTCAACACGTGATTCTATAAGCATGCAGCCGGTAACAACATACGCAACGAGGCTGAGCGGCACAGCAAATGTTGTTGCCAGCGCTGCCAGCGCCTTGCTGCCAGGCTGTCCCTCCACGCACTCTACAACACTTTTCCACAAGATAACGTTCCCCACCTGCCCCCCGCCTTCAACGACTCCGAATGTCGCGACGACTGCGACGCGAAGAATACACGGTAGGATGGATATGCGCCCTGCCCTTTGAGCTGGCGGCGGCGCAGGAGATGCTCGACGAAGAGCACGACGGCCTTGAGCACGACGGCAACGACGAGAACCTTTACTGCTTGGGGTCGATTGCAGGACACAACGTCGTGATTGCGTGCCTACCCGCTAGCCGCATCGGCAACAACCCTGCGGCGGCTGTGGCGATGTGGATGAGGGCGACGTTCAGAGGGATCCGGTTTGGGCTGATGGTCGGCATTGGAGGAGGAGTTCCTAGCGCTGAGGCGGACATCCGGCTTGGGGACGTGGTGGTCAGCCAACCGCACCAGACCTTCGGCGGCGTGGTACAATACGACGCTGGGAAGGCGACTCCAACCGGGTTCGAGCGGACAGCATCGCTGAATTCTCCGCCACAAATTTTGCTTGCTGCAGTGGCCAGAGTGCAGGCGAACGAGCTCCGAGGCAGAAGCAAGCTCTCCGACCATGTCTCCAAGCTCGAGCGTATTCCTCAGTTTCGGCGCGACAAAGCGGGGCCCGACGTTCTCTTTGAACCTACATACAATCATAGAGGAGGACAAACATGCGAACTGTGCTATACCGATAGGCAAGAGGCTCGGCAGCCGCGCAAGAGCGATGAGATCGTGGTCCACTACGGGACGATTGCATCGGGAAACCAAGTCATGCGAGACGGATACACGCGGGACAGGCAGAGCAGCGAGCTTGGCGGGATTCTCTGCTTCGAAATGGAGGCAGCAGGGCTGATGGACGGCTTCCCGTGCCTCGTGATCCGCGGCATCTGCGACTACGCTGACTCTCACAAGAACAAGAGGTGGCAGCCGTACGCAGCGGGAACGGCAGCGGCGTATGCGAAGGAAATTCTGTCCCTCGTTCCAACTGCCAAGGTAGCCGAGCAACCTACGATTGACAACGCTATGTACCGTGGAGGAGTCTCCGTATCTCTAACGGAGGCCGAACTAATCTCTATACTTGCGGATCTGGCACGGAAGAAAGGTGATAACCTATATTGGGACCAATCCATTGTTGATCTCCTCAAGTTGCTTAGACTACCCTCTAACTTGGAAGCCCGCAAGTTATTCGCGGAGATTCTGCAAATTCACGTCGGTTCGCTTAGAACGTCTATACAAAACATTGCTTTACACAAAGCAATATTGAGGAAACTTGCTGCAAACAATAGAAGGATACCACCGGAGATCTCCATCTGCTATGCATGTAGAGAATCTGGGCACTGCGCAGTTAACTGTCCCAATAAGTGCTATGCATGCGGAGAACTTGGACACTGGGCAGCTGACTGTCATAATAAATGCTACAATTGTAAGATCGGCTCCCGAAATAAAATACTAGTGCTGTCTTACCTAACTATTAACTATATCAGGGGATAAATTCAGCTATTGGGCAGCGTCAATTCTTCCGCTAAGTAAGGAGGTAGTTAAAGCTGTAGCAGGGAATACAGAGAACGGAATAGGTATAATAGCGCGTCTCCTCGAGCATCGAGGAGATGAATTCAACATTACAGAGGGGGTGGTGAAAGCCGCAGCGGGAAATACAGAGAGCGGAAAGGAAGTAATAATACTTCTCCTTGACAGAAGAGGGAATATCCAGATCACGGAAGAGGTAGTTAAAGCAGCAGCAGGGAATAGGCGGAGTGGAAAAGAAGTGATGGTGCTTCTACTAGATCGAAAGAGGGACGAGATCCGGATTACAGAAGGAGCGGTAGTCGAGATCGCAAGACGGTTTAATAAAGGAGTGATGTCGCTTCTACTCGATCGAAGAGGGAACGACGTCCCGATCACGGAAGAGCTAGTCAGGGCAGCAGCAGAGAATTAGCGGAATGGAAAAGAAGTAATAGCGCTTCTTCTTGACTGAAAAGGAAACAACGTTCAGGCCACCTCTATCTCCGAAATTTCAGATATTGTGTCTCCTCCAGTATCCGTAGTATTCTCCTTGCAAACCATGCTCTTAACTGCAATTACTGGAAACAACCTAGGTACTTATGCCGAAATAAAGAGGGCTATAGATGATGAACTTGTTAGCGTCTTTCTAGATAACCAAGACCTAAAAACACTGTATAGAGTGGCGATAGAAGATAAACGCATTGGTCCTAAGCAATTCACCCGAAACTTTAAAAGATTGCTTAAAGCTTTCTCGGTAAACCTGAAGGAGGATGCTAGGGATTTTTTTGATGTCAAATTGGCAAATCTTATTTCGTCGAAAGCCGGTTTTGTGGCCAGAAGGGTACTTAAGCTTGTAAGCCCTTAAGTTGCAATTCCTGATGGTATGAAAAAAGAGCCAGCGGAGGTACTGCGGCCGAGAAATGCTAAAGAAGCCTCTGTTTAAGAGAAAGAGCAAGAGTAAGTCTCTAGCCGTACCGGATCAGAAGACTTTCCAAGTCATGAGGGTATGGATATGAGCTCCGATAAAGAAGAGCCAGAGGAAGTAAATAACGAACGGCTTGCTGCACTAGTAGCTCATGGGCGAAATTTTATCGAGGGGAGCAATGCTTTTAAGAAGCTGTGCAAAGATTTCCGAAATTTTGTTATGCCACCGCACAAGCAAATTGTTCTGCCCGAACCAAGCATCCCAATTAAGACTCACTCTGAAGCCTCCCCTGACCGCGAACCTGAACCCCTTTTAGGGCTAGCGCAGAAGATTTACATGAAAGTGCTCGCATTTCTCTCTAGAATCGGATTGGGAGAGAAAGGCATTCCACCTGGCCATTAGCGCATTTGGTGGATGAATGTGAGTGTCTTCATCGCAATATCCCCTATATTATCTTAACAATTCAATCTTGTTAACACCGTGCAGAGATATGGCAAAAAGCTCTATAACAACTACATCGAGCATGAGCTAGGTGCACTGCAAGCTTTCCAAGAATTTTTAAATGCATCCGCATATCGAACTAGGACGACTCCTGGAGGTGACTAAGACCGCACATTCTCTCCCTTTGGGTTCTCCTATACCTCCAACACCAGCTCAGCCTGGGCACACAGCTCTAATTCTAGCGATATTGCTAATTAAATATGTGAGACCAATATCGGGCACACTATAATCAACTGCGATCGGAAAGATGCCGAACTGGGTGAAGTGTCTACTTGTACACTTCATCTTCTGTCTTGCATGGAAAAGGGTAGGCATTTAGTTGAGCTCTATCAAGAGATTATTACACATATTACGGATGATCGACAGCTTTTCCGCATATTGCAACGCAGCTATCACGACCACAGAGGGAGATTTAGACCATATTAGTCTCTGAGGACAGTCTATAGTATCCACTTTATAAAAGTATGCTAATATTCCTGTATTAAAGAAAGTAGCAACGGGACGATTCTAATACTTCAAGAATTAGCTCGCCTATGGGGGCCATCGATATATTAATGCGCGGTGTCACGATGATATTTGCGAACACGGAAAGCCTTGCGACTGTATACCTCCGGTTAACCTTGTCCCCCCAAAGGAATGGAATACGAGTGCTACCCGATACCATCTAAGTTGTCCCCACCCGTTGGACCGCGGCTGATAATGGATTTCTTCACGGATCCTGATGGGATAGGGCCAGATGCGACGCTGGTCATACAACAACTTCCGAAAAGGACTTGTGGAGAACTTCAGTCTCGACCTTTTAAATTAATAGAAGCGTAGGGTATCTACTACAAGGAAGATTGGGATTGGCCCAAGATTTGGTGGGTTCTCGCTATTGGATTTTTCCCTCCCAGCATGTTATTCGGAATACTGTGGGGAATACTGAAGAAAGATATCCAGGGGGCATTTGGAGTAGCGAGCTGGTGGATGACGGGAGCCACGATTCTTGTTGGAATCGTTGGGACTTGTACATGGACATTGTGAGGCTGAAACAATATCTATATTTCGCGTTCCGAGAACCAGACTACCGCGCACAGGCATTCGCCGCCGAACTTAACGACCGTTTGGTTCTTCCAAACCCGAATAGTTCTGGGCAACAGCTTTAGAGAAGGGTTGACTGATTTACGCCGGCTTAAACACATAGAGCGCGCCCTGAATCAGCGTGATTCCAGACATGGCCGAATGGTATACGACAAGTGACTATGGACGGGCAATGATATCTTGGGGTTGAGTGCGAGTACTGACTGCAGGGGCTAGTGGTTATGCTTGCGAATGACATGTAACGGTAATAAAATGATGTGGCGCTTCGATATCGCCACCACAAGCAGGGAGGGTGGCCGACACGCACCGGCCATGACCTTCTCAGCTCAAGCGGTGGTGGAGAGGTACCTTCTTGTACCGTGGCAAATCACGTGCCTAGGCTAATGGTGCTTAATCGGATATGTACGTAGACAGGTAGCAATAGGTGGCAACAGGTGGCAACAAGGAATGGCTACCAAAAATAGCCAACACGTGACCATTCATGGATGTTTCTGGAAGAGCGCCGCATTTCAAACATAGCGTAAAATACAGTACAATATCTAATACCTCCCTACGTAAGCGCTATAAACCCTCATGCCAAGACACACTATGGACCCCTTCGCACGGATAAATCCAGAATGTATTTTTCTAAGGGCCTTTTGCCTCAAAGCTTAGAAGCATCTTCTTTTATCCTGGAACTATCGGTTTAATACTCCGAAATATGAAATTTGGGAGATAGTCGTGGTGTAGCAGGGGTGTAAAGCTATTGCCGTTCCGGATGCTCTGAAAGGAATAATCGACAGTATGATCAAGAACGTCGTAATTTTTTAGCTGCACAATAGTTTCCTAGGGAGAAATGTCTGAAGAATAATAGTAGGCTAACGATAACTTGATGGGTTTGCGAGGGAGAGAGTAAGATGCCTAAGCAATAAATGTGTTGCGGCATGGGGGGTGTTGCGCCACACAGGGGGGACGTTAATACATTATCCGCAATTTCCTGGACCACTCTTAACTCATTCCCATCCGTAGTACTGACTACATGGGTTCACCACATCGAAAACGTCGCCTGGCGCGATCCTTTCCTCCCATATTCGATATCCAGGCCAACAACAACTTGCACGCTCGCATCCGAGTCCAGAAGATAGTCGTCGGCGAGCCGCTCCGACCTCTTCCTCTTCTACGAATAAGCGACTTCGATGACAACTCCGGGGTATTGCGCATCGTTGTGCCAGAAAGAAGCATCCGGCTCGTGCTTCGACTTTCTGCCGGATGAAACACTATCGACTGGAAAGTATATTTCGGTAGAACGAGCCGGGTACACCTTCTGAGCAAAAGCCGCCGCAGCACCCAGTCCGTCACTGATTGATTTCAACTGACTGAATATGGCATCCTCAACGCGAGTGATGAACAGTTCGTGTACAGCTGTAGGCATGCGAACAACAAGACGATCACTTTCTTCGTCGTAATCATATCTGCCCATCTCTATCGTTAGCCGCCATCTACATTGTGTCTGGAGCATACCCACCGTATCTTGTCTTTGACGTATCCCAACAGCTCACCTCGCCCAAGTCGATGCTCTATCTCATCGTATTCTCCTTCTGCGAGCTGAAACTCTGTCCACGGGTGTCGCTTGATGTGCCTTCCCGCCCGGATCTCTCGAAGAGCGCGATGACTCGATGGACTTGCGCGGATTGTTTCTCGTCGGTCGGCGGCGGCGTCAAAGGGTGGTCTGCGAAACTCAAGGGCGGCGTGATGACAGGGTTCTGTGCTATGGGAGCCTGCAACGTAGACATAGCCGTATGTTGCACTGCATCGCGAAGTTGCACAATGGCTGTCGCGAGACTGATCACGGCTTAGATGCTGGGCATTTTGGTTGACTCAGCAACTGATCTGCCAAGGCCGAGGACAATTGTGGCTACCGATGCACCAATGACGAGGGCCACCACGCTAGTCCTGAAACAGTCATCACCATCTGCAATACGCGCTCACCGCATGCTACCATGTGGCAACAACATCCATCCCAAACTCTGCTTCATCGAGACCAGAAAAATATCGCCTCTCACGCAAAGGGTGTGGCCAGTGCGGGTCGGCCACCTCCCTGCTAGCACCAACGAAGTACAAGAACTTTTTGCTCTGCAGAATGCAGCTCTAGCACAATCATGTGACCAGGGCGGGGTTGCTTTGCCGACTAGGCAACCTTCACCGACAGCAGAGGAAACCTCGCTGTGACAACAACAGCAGCCCTATCACATCGCTCAGCATAACTATCCAAACCACACGAGTTCAAGTCTCTAGATACCATGATATTGTCATGTCTCAGTACCATTACTCTCCGCTTTCATCGCCGCGTGACAGTATTCGCCTGCTTCGCCTAATGCCACACGAAGACGAAACGGCTGACATACAATGCGAGCTCTTTGAATACTCTCTACAGAACTCGTGCAAAGGAACTCATCCGTACGATGCTCTATCCTATGTATGGGGGGATCCATACGAGAAGCTGCCTATCTTCATACATGGACATAGCTTCCATGTCACGGTCAACCTTCGCGCGGCGCTTTCACATCTTCGGAATCACTCTATTGAACGAATCCTATGGGTAGATGCTATTTGCATTCACCAAGAAAATCTGGAAGAGAAGGAAAATCAGATTCAGGCCATGGCGAAGATCTATGGTCAAGCAAACCGTGTAGTTGTTTGGCTTGGAGAGGCGGCAGACGATAGCGACCTAGCATTTGAAGAGATACGCGTTGCTGGACACAAGAAGGCTACAAACTCTCTAGGCAGCAAAAGGATCCAGCAAGCAGTCCTCGCGCTGCTTCAACGACCGTGGTTTCGTCGCATCTGGGTATGGGGACAGACACTTGACAACATTTGTACGAAGTACTAAAGGTTAATCTAGATACTTCAGGAAGTTGCCGCAGCCCGACATGTCCTGATTTTATGTGGGTTCAAGAAGATTGACGGATATGCCTTCTGCTTGGGTGTTGATTCATTGAAGAATATCTACGAAGCTCGCCAAGACTTGCAGGGTTTGATCCGTTCAGTAACCTACCTAATCAGAGAAGCAATCTTCAGGCCGGACTACTTGACGGGTAATTCTGGACAGTCATCTTTGGATATATGTCCATTAGGTGAGCTGATAGACATGTATCATGCCCATGGGGCCACCAAACGCCACGATAAGGTGTATGCCTTGCTCGGCATGAGCTCGGATGATCTCAGCAAAGTTGACCTGTTGCCTGACTACAGAGTTCCATGGGAGAAGCTCTTCCAGCGACTTGCCAAGTATCTTCTCCCTAAAAATATATCTGTCGAGACTTGGGCCGATAAGGAGATCGCAGTAATCAAGAGCAAGGGCTGTATTCTTGGCAAAATTTCCTCTGTACGGAGTAATATTGGTTGGAATGGTGGACAGGACGTGGATGTTATTTCGAGGAACATATCGGGCGCACCAGGACTCACAGGAGAGTGGAGCAGCCACTGGACTCTCCATCCTTCAGCAAAATCTATTATGATAGGAGATGTCATTTGCTATCTTCAAGGAGCCTCTAAACCTACAATCGTTAGGGTTTGTAAGGATTATTGGGCAATTGTCATAATTGCAGCCACTCCTCCGCACACTATAAGAATGAGGAATGAAGATGTTGAATTTCCATTCTTTTTACAATTGGCAAAACTCCGTACCCGCAATCTTCAGTTCATCTGGAACTGGGAAAACTCACTATGGAAACTGCAAGGTCAAGAAGAATATGAAGAGTCAGAAGTCTGCTTGGACAAAGTACTCAGCTCATGGAACTCTGCACTTGTATTGGGAGATCTAGAAGAGTATAAAAGGGCAGAAGAGAAGTTTCGAGAAGCAATGGAGGGCTATGAAATGGTATTCGGAAAAGAAAATATACATGACACGGTAGCCGAACGATTACCCTTGGCAGACGGTGCCGATCTAGACTTAATGAATAGTCGATACAGTCGGCCGAGTCGGCCGCCGCTATCGTGGGCAGCGGAGAGAGGGCATAAAGCTGTAGTCGAGCTCCTGCTTAGGACGGAGAAGGCTAACGTTAACCTTGAGGACATGGACGGTCAAACACCGCTCTCACTGGCAGCAGTGGGAGGCCACCTCGCGATCGTGGAACGGCTGCTCCAAGAGAAGGCAAAGGTCAATCCAGCAGCAGGATATTTCGTCAGAACAGCACTCCAGGCGGCGGCAGGAGGAGGCCATCTTGCGGTCGTAGAGC
>NW_022985458.1:197875-217004 GCF_010093595.1 Mytilinidion resinicola | reverse complement strand
GGCAGAACAGCACTCCAGGCGGCGGCAGGAGGAGGCCATCTTGCGGTTGTAGAGCGGCTGCTCCAAGAAAAGGCAGAGGTCAATAATGCAGTAGCAGCAGGATATAACGGCAGAACAGCACTCCAAGCGGCAGCAGAAGGAGGCCATCTTGCGGTTGTAGAGCGGCTTCGGCAATTAGGGGGCTACTAACTATACACCCCCTTCTAGCTCCACGCACACCCCTTTTTCATTCCACGCACACCCCCCTCCTCTTAGCGCTTCACGACCTTCTAATTAGCTTAGAGAGCCCGGAGCTTCCTCTGGGCATTTACCTTTATATCTCTCTACACGTGATGCTATATACAAGGCGGTATATAATGCTATATATAAGGCGGTATATAATTCTATATATAAGAATGCTATATATAAGGCCGTATATAATGCTATATATAAGGCCTTATATAATGCTATATATAAGGCCGTATATAAGCTCGTATATAAGGCTATATAAATCGGCATAATATAATTGCTTATATTATACATAGCCGCACTTAGAAAGAGCATTTAGATTAGTAAACGAGTTAAGCGAGCGAATCGGATGCTACGGAGTAGCCCTCCGAGCCAATTAGAAAGTAGTGAAGCGCTAAGAGGAGGGGGATATGCGTGGAGTAAAAAAAAGGTGTGCGTGGAGTTAAAAGAGGGTATATAGTTAGTGGCCCCTGGCAATTAGGTGCTATAGTATAGTACTACTACGTACTATCTTAGCTATAAATATTACTATTTTTCTTATTATTATATATTAGGCGCTGGTATTCGTACACCCCTTTTTCGGTAAATATACACCCCTCTTCCCGTCTAATCTTCTAATTAGCTAGAATAGCTTGGAGCTTTATCCGGAGCTCTATTCTTACGTGCATCTGTGCCGTAGGCATAGCCGTATAGAAGGCTGTACAGCCTCTCCATTTTATTATGCGTTTTATCTAATTCCTACAGCTATATATACGGCTATATATAAGGCCGTATATAAAGCTATATATAAGGTAAAGCTGTGTAGCCTACCCGTTTTATCGTGCATTTTTTCCATTTCCTGCAGCTATATATAGGCTATTATATTGCTACCTATATACCTATATACCTAAAAGTATACTAAAATAGTTAAAACCTTACCTTATTACAGCTCTTCCGTATTAAGCCTAGCCCCCCTCTATTGCTGCTTGCACCTATTACGTATTTTAATCTATATATCCCTTAATCTTTTCACTATAGGCCGCCTCCTTATTATACGCCGCAAGCTAACAGAAAAGCTTTTTACGGCTAAGCCTTTCTAGCTGGGGATAAAGCTAAAAATAAGCACTATCCTGCTGCTGTACTGCCTTCTTCTATAGTAGTGCCTTCTTCCGTAATGCCTTATCCTTTAAGCCAGGCGGCCGGCGATAAGGTGTGCGCTTATATAGCAGTATGCGCTTGTATAGCAGTATGCGCTTCCTCCGCCGTAGCGTAGTAGTCTAGCCGTGGCGGTAGGAGGGCCATGGTGGAGGTGAAGGAGAGTGTATAGGTGGAGGAGGATGAGGATGTGATTGTTTGTGGCCACGCCGCATTTGGAGAGAGCATTCAGAATTAGTTGAGTAACTTAAGCGAGCGAATCGGAGGCCTCGGAGCACCCCTCCGGACCAATTAGAAGGGGGTGAAATGACAAGGATCTGGGGGAGGTACATTTACCAGAAAGGGGGTGTACATTTACCAAAAGGACGAGCTTAATTACTACCCCCCATTTCTCTTCGCATCACCCCCCCTTTCTCTTCCTACCACCCCCCTACATTTAGCCTAGCTCCGGCCGGTAATAACTTTGTTCCACTAATTAGATTCACTTGTTTATGCAAATTGGAAAGGATGTATACACGAATTGGAAAGGCTATATAAATTAGAAAGGATATATACACATGCAGCAATAGTCTATTCACTCTCTTTACTATAGCTAGAAGCGGAAAGCTCCTAGATAACTACTTTTATTTGCTGATTAAAAGGAACGCTGTATACACTATTATACCAAGGTCATACACCCGAAGATCCTCCTGCTGCACCAGCTCCTTCACTATAAACAGCCTTCTCCTTAGGAGTAGATAGAGGGCCATCCTTAAGGGCTAGTTGACTGTCGGAGACTAAAGAAATAGAGCCCTGGGTCGCTGTTAGGGTGCCTGCTTGTCAGGTAGAAAAAGAGGTCCGGTGCTATATTGGTGAATTAAGACCGTTATTTAACGCTACTATCGCCTAAGCGATAACCTAATTGGTGGAACAAAGTTGTTACGAGCCGAAGCTAGACTAAATGTAGGGGGGGTGGTGCGGAGAGAAAAGGGGGGTGGTAATTAAGCTCGTCCTTACCGAAAAGGGGGTGTACGAATACCAGCACCCTATATATTCTCCCTTAATAAATATTTTCTTTATCTTTCTATTGTGTAAAGGAGGAAGGGGAATATGTATATTATAAGGGTGAAGCTCTATACTATTGCGCCACGCACAAACCTTAAAAGGTAAGTGAGTGACTAGCGGATTGCTAGACACGCTGTGTAGAACAAAATATATAGTAGTTGCACTGCTAGGTGGCGCTCGCCTAACACGTGTATAGTTGTTAATTTTGCCACTCCAATTTTCGTATTTTCTTACGTAGTAGGATTGCAGATGAGCTTAGAAGCGGGAGCGGCTCCTAGTTTGTTTGCTCTATAATACTTGTAGTAGGCGCGCTAGCAGGGAAGGGTGCCGACCCGCTCCTGCGACCCTTTTGTATAATGTTCCGAATTGCATAGAAGTAGGAAGGGTTGATTACCGTAGAAGCGAGCGTTGTTTTCGCTTCCTGACCCTTTTGACATGGATTTTCTCTGATGTACTCTTTCAAACCTCACTCCTTCGCTACGTTCTTCAGATTTTCGTTTGTTCCGACATCTACCACGAGATTTTGTCCGAGTTCTACGCCTGGTTAGAAGAACATTCCCTGCTAATTCTCAACATGCTAACCTGCGTCACCACTAGTTGGAAAACATTCATCAAGGATACAAAGTCGAAGAACAGCATCGCCAACGAGTGCGAGACGTTTGTTGCCTTTGATCGGCCCGATGACGTCGGATCGTGATTGAGGCGCCCCTGCCGCAAGGAAGGCCTGCTCAAGGAGAGCCGTGTTTTAACGGAGAGGTTTCTTGAAGGTTAGCGATAAGTGGGAGGAGGCTCTGAGGGACTACAAGTTTGTGATGGCATTCCTCTTTACGTGAAAAAGTATTTCGAAGTACTAGAGCGGGTTCAAGGGGGGATCACACCATGATTCGCTCACGTGATCAGGATGGACTTCCATCGATCCAGATCATTTGTTTCCATAAGGAATTGCCCTTGCCCAGCGTTGGTGTAGTAAGGTAAGTGAATCTTTATTGTTACCAGTTCGTATGAAGAAGTCAAAGAAAACAGGCCTATGGAATATATCTTATAATCATTATGACCCAGTCATGCGATCGACGCAAGACAATGCTGTAGCAAGATGTCCTTGGTCCTTTGCCAACGATCAGCGTCATAAATCCGCTGGCTATGGTCTTTAGCAGCTTGTTCCGTAGCGTACTGTGAAGCTGTTCTTCCACACGAGTCTTCTGCACTTGGCTGAAGGCCGATGACATTAACAAGAAAATCCAGCGAGTCCTTGGTAAGTGAACCGCTGTTGGCGGCACGATGTAGCATTGTTCTTCCTTCAAGATCCTTCTTGGTCATGTCGACCCCGTGTTCCTTTAGAAGCTTTAGGACATGGACTCCAAAGTCAAGAGTTCCGGCATACAAATGCCCGAGGGTCTGCCCATTATTGTCAATAAAAGATGCATTTCCCTCGATTCCTAGCAGTAACTGGCAGATGTCGACGTCAATACTCAAGGTGGATCTTAGAAAGTAGCTTGCTAATGGTGAGGCCCCGCATTCATCCAACTCTGAACCGTCCACCCCCTGACTAAGTAGCAATTGCTCCGTCTCAACCCGGCATGAGAACATCTTAGACAACAGGTGATGAAGTGCATTCATTCCTCGTCTGTCCTTTGATGCTATAAGGTTGACTGATTTTGCCCTTTCAGTCTCCAGGATGGCGGTTACTGTCTTGTAATTCCCGCTCCGAGCAGCGTGGTGAAGTGCATTGAGGCCCTTATTATCCGTCAATGTCACATCTGCCCCTAGGGAGAGCAAGACAATGATTGACTCATAGTCACCGGCTCTACTGGCTAAATGCAGCGCAGTTCGTTGTTTTGAATTGCCAAGGACAGGTCCGCTCCTTTGGATACCATTTTCTGGATGACTGTCGTACTCTCTGACCGGTTATACGGGATGCAATGGACAGGATATTCATCTTGACAGTCTCTCATTGTGAGACTGGTCCTCGGGTCTGAGAGAAGCGCGTCGAGCACCGCAATTCGATGTTGAGAGATATCAGCGTCGATTGCATCGACGTCATCCTCTTCAAAATCTACAAAATCCCACAGACCTTCTGCCCTCAAGTAAGGATCAACCCAATCGTCTTGATATCTTGTCCCATGAAGCGTTCTGCGCAACGTAAGGTGCAGAGGGCTTTCGCCATAATCGGAAAGAGCGTTTGGGTCAGCACCATGTTTAAGAAGGAACTCAGTCATTGCAGGATCGCCAGTCAAGGTCGCGAAGTGCAATGGTGTGAGACCAGCTGAAACATGAGGGACTTCCGGCGTGGACTTCGGAGCAGACTCCTCGTAAGTCGTACCGTCCTGTACAGCCTTGCAAGTCCACGTCTTTCGATGAACCTCGGAATTGATAGGTACGCCTCTGTCGAAAAGCAATTCCGCAACATCTTTATGGCCGAACTTGACGCTATAGTGCAGCGGAGTCATGTTGTTAATGTCGACTGTGTTCATTTGAGCACCGCGGTTTAACAGTAATTTGACCATCGAGGGCTTGCAAACCGCGTTGTTGACGGCATGATGCATGGCGCTTTTCAACTGTGCATCTAAGCCGGTCACGTTGGCGCCTTTTTCGAGCAACAGTACGATCGTGTCTTCGTGGCCTTCCACTGCAGCAGCATTTAGCGCATTGCCGTAGCGTCCACCCTGTGTATTGAGCCCGGCACCAGCCTCGAGCAGCACCTTCACCACCTTATGGCAGCCTTTAGCTGAAGCCACATGGAGTGCGTTGCCGTCATTTCTACCCTGTGACTTGATATCGGCGCCTTTGTCTAGCAGTAACTTGGCCGTCTCTTCGTGTCCATATTTTGCGGCAAGGAGCAATGCAGTTCGACCCGAGCTGTCTGTCGCATTTAGCACAGTTGCAAGTTCCCCTTCAATCCTCGACAAAAGGTCCTCTGTTATTTGGGATAACCCAAACTGCGCGGTGTGGTGCAAGTACGTCCTAGTGAAGGATTGGCTGTGATATATGTATGGGTGACTTCCAGCCGACAGTACCTGTGCAGCACATGAAAGCAATCCACTTTCGAGAAGAAATGAGCAGGCTTGACTAGACACCTCGGCTTCGACTGCTCTTGCGTGTTCTCCCCAGTGCTTGGCTGCATAGTCTAGGAACTCGTTTTCCTGGAGTCTCTCTTTGAACGCTTTATCCGTGGAACAGCTGCCGTTCCTGAAAGCACTAAAGGATAGGTAGGTGAGGCATGTTGTGGCAATATGGATCTGAGCACCCGGGTTCCATGCATCTCTAATACGCTCGAAGTATTCTTGCGTAGTGTAGTGCACGAAACGGACAATAGCGCTCTCTTAATCGACGACAACAAGACCAGCGCACACGGACACCAAGTCTTCGACATTAGGCATATTCTCTGGGTCAAGCTCTGCTTTCTCTGGCTCTACCGCTAAAGCGCAACATAGCTCAGAAGTGGTGAGTGGCCTTTTCGCATACGTGGTCCATGACAGAACCTTTTTGGCTTGTTCAAAATCTCCACTTAGCTGGTCCTCTATCCTTTGGCAAGCCTCTCTGTATGCATTATCGAGCGCAGCCGAGCCTTTTGAGAGTCTGGCTAAAGTTGATTTGACGTCTTTTACCGTTTTCTTGTCCAAAAGCGAATCCGTGTGCAGGCGAGCAAGAAGAAACCTGAAAGCGTGTAAGCCTACGTCACTTCACAAAGCGGAACAAGAAGCATACATGCCATCCACCGCCTCTACAATCTTGTCTTGCACCATGTCCTGCAGCAAAGGGTTGCGCTGAATGCAAAGAGGTAGTCGATTTACCTGGCCGGCCACGAAGCGCTTCACGTCCTCTTTACTAGCCTGCACCTCCAGCCACAGCGCTTCTCCGAATCCATCTACAATCTCCGGCATGAGGCGTGAGGTGGCCATTAGGCGAACATCTTCACCCGCCTGTAGATCTCGAAGGTTGGCCAGTAACTGACGGCGAGTGCCGTCACTGCTTCGACACTCATCCAGAGCATCGATCACAATGTAAACAGTAGGGCAATGTGCAAGCACATCTCGGAGTGCGCCAAAGATCTCGTCCCGTGATGGCCTAGTCCCACGGTCGGCATGCTGCTGATGCAGTTGTTCTATAGGCTTCACAATCGATGGTCGAGCCTGCACCAGCTGCTTTAGGATGGCCGCCAGCATACTGCAAGCATCCTGCTCCTTCTGAGCTTTATAGTTGCAGTACACATAAGCAACTCCATGTAAGCTGTTCTGCACTGATCTCAACAAGTGATCGATCGCAATGGCTGCTACCATGGTCTTGCCGGCTCCTGGGATTCCTGGGCAGAAGAGAGTTCCCTTGGCTTCACTGAGCCACCTTGCCACCTCAGGCGCGTCTAGGAACCACTGACCTGTTCCTTCCTGTCTGCGCTCTATGATGTCGGATTGTTGAGCGGGGTAATCTGTAGGCGATAACCATTCTAGAAGCCTGCGGTGTCTCGCGTAGTCTTGATCTTGTTGGATCCTCTTTATGCCTGTTTGTATAGCAGACACGTGTGTCCGAATGATGTTGGTATCGTCTTTGATGGCTTGAGAAAGTTTGCTTGTACAAGTGAGCAGTTTCGCCCTGCAGTGCTAGTACGGAAGCTTACAAGTGGTCCATCTGTAACGCGATCTCTATCAGCAACTTCAAACGCTCTATTCGAGCCAATATGCTGGCTATTTCCTCTTTCTTGAACTTCCATATTAGCGCCTCGCCGGCCTTCTTCAGTCGACCTCCTTCTGTCATCTTGGTCTGCAGCGTTACCAGCGCTTGCTTGAACTGGTCGAGCGGCCCGTTCTCAACTGCGAGGGCTTGGACTGCGGTGTACCATAGCTGGCTTGTGTTTCCCTCTTCGCATCGAAATCACAGGCTGAAAAGGAGTGTTTGAAGGTTTGAGACCTCAATCGTGCACTGCGCGCGGTCTTTCGAGGCATCTTTTACGTCGTTCAGATACTCAAGGACCTTGGCCGAGAGCTGCAGGATAGCGATGATGCTGGCCGTGGCACTGAGTGGATCCATATTGCAAGAAGCCGGGAACTGATAAAGACATACATGGGCCGGTGGCAATGGGTGACGGCGGCATGATGGAGGAAGAAGATCTGTGGGTGAGCAACCAGGCTGAGGGGAATGGGGCCGCAGCAAGGCTGAACAGCTGCGGGAGCTGTGTTGCGCCTTATCGATAAGGCAAAACAGCGGTTGGCTGCATGACTGTCACTAATGTACATTGCCAACCGCTGGCTATTCAAGTCGAGACGAAAGGTTGTGAGAATGTACAAAAGACAAGACTCGGTGCGTGGACTCGAAGCAGTTAGAAACAACAGCTAACGACGGAGCTTGGGAGGTATGATGACGACGGAGAAAGTCATCGACTTGCCGTTCGAACGCCCACCGCTGTACACGAATTGTTCATCGCTCGCGTTGAGGACGCTATATTTAGTCAGCTAAGACTGATACGTAAAGGAACGGAAAACGCTACGGCCTTCGCTCAGAGGCTATATCCGGCCCGTTCTACAGAGATATTCTTTCTCATCGAAAGTGAACTGACTTCCAGAAAGTCAAAACATGTGCCGGATGCCTCATTGTGGCACAACAAAGCTCAACACCTTGGAGTTATTGTCGAAGTCGCATACTCACAAAAGAAGAGGTTAAACAGGCTAGAAGACTATCTACTGGACTCGGACGCGAGTGTACGGCCTGAAGGAGTCGCGCAAGGCAACATTGTCGGTATGGCAAGTCCCAACTCCTCCACACTGCTTATTGTAACGAGTTAGGAGTACGTTAGTCAAAGAAGTTGAGGACTTAGCGAACCAAGCGCGAATCTTACACTGGGGTAGCCCAATATCAAGGACTCCACCGACGAACCCAACAGTCTTTCTCGGTCCATGGCATAGGAAGGTATAATGGTGTCCGCAAACGTGCATGGACAAAGCCATGACTGAAGCTGAAGCAGCCGCTGCCGGCTCTCAACCACGACCCTTTCCGATCTCCATCTCCTAACTTCTCATTTGGTCACCGCGCCAAATCCTGGGCGGTGCAGGAAGGATAGTCATACGCAAACAAATTCTGTTACGTTCTACCTGCAGCAGGTTGACCGCTTTTGTCACCGGTCAACCTGCTCGGTATGGAATGTGATCAACGCTAATTTGCAAGTGTCCTTCGCAGTATTAATTAGATCCTAACGATTGGAATGATGAGAATTGCATTTGATACATTTTAATCAACTATGATAACATGACGACCATTCCGAGAGATTGGGTGAAATGAGCGACGTCACTTGTGCGCAGTCGATAGAGAATTTTTGGGATGATCAGTGCAAGAAACACGCTTGCTATTCAATTCCGAAACCACCCACGTCAATCGTGTATTCGGCTTTGATTTATTCCCTCTAGACTTTTTGATAAGTTTTGGTGAAGTAGTGATTGTAAGTGATCGGCGCCAACAGCCCAAACAAAAACTTAATCGACCCTCGACACTCGTTGCCGCCTTGTCTCCCTTCTCCCATCCCCGTATTTCTCGATATCGAACGATAAGTTTGTCTGTAACGAGAGGTATACGACAATGTGACAGCTGACATCCCACTTACCTTATCGATGCCCTTAGCGAACCTTCAAACTAACGCTTCAGTCTTCCCATAGCCTCCTTGAACGTATCCATGCCCTTCTGGAGCATGGCTTTGCGAGACTTAAGGAATGCGCGCTGCTGGGTAAGCTCTGGTGGCTCTGCGGCGATGAAACTGACCTCCTCGTCAGTGAATTGGGCGACGACCAATGGAGAAAAGATTCTGTTGGGAAGCGGCTCGATGAGGTGGCGCTTAATAACCTGCTTGGCGATAGCATTAATAAAGTACTTCGACTCATCCTGCTAGACTATTATCTTTCTGTTAGGAATGAGTTGGGTGGGTATTCTTGCCCTGTAGTATGCGCGCTGATTGTCCAACGCCTCCTTGGAGGAGTATTTGTCCATGTTCTGCTCAATAGAGTTAGCTATAGCTTTCTCCATCTTAGCAGGATTGTAGTGGGTGTGGCTGGAATTCGAGTAGTAGATATTTATCTCGGATGCGCTCTTTGCACCTTCTACAATCTTCTGGTGCTTGCGCTGTTGTTGCTTCTGGAGGGTGGTGGTAAAATAGTGGTTGTAAGTTATGGGATAACAGGCCTTATCTGCGAGGATCTTGTAAAGCTCCTCCTTGCTAGCTAATAGAGTAGTGGCGAGCGCTGTATCTATATAGAGACCAGTAAGTCGAATTTAGAACTTAGCTAGAGAAGTATACTAAAGAACAATATAGACAAAGTCTTTGCAGGCCTTAGCAATCTTATTAATATATTCTAAAGCAATTGCCTTCTTAAGACTAATCCTAGAATAGTTGGCTAATAAGTATAGGATTAAAGTTCCCTAGCAACTTAAAACTATATAATTGCTTAAGCACTTTCTAAACCTATTAGATGGCTTCCTAACGGGTAAGTGTTTTCGGCTTCGGGAGAAGTAAGCCGATATCCTCGTCCTCTAACTGGCTCTATGCTTTCTTATCTTTAGCTTTGTTAATGTTATTATTACTAGGACCCGTCCCCACGGTATATTTGTAACCACGCAAACGTATATAGTTAGTAAACTCGATGTTTAGATACTAAATAACAGCTCGGAATTATTAGATATTTTTTGTTAAGTTAACAGCGGCCTCTATATTAACAGGCCCAAAGAACTTATTCTTATAATACCTTTTAGCAGCAGAGTTAAGAATATTGTAAATATATATACTAATCTTAAAAAGTATTATACACTGTTTACTAATTATGCTACGCTTCTTACCTAGCTTCTTAATATTATTAACTATGTTCTAAAGCTTAGTGTTTATCTCTTCTCTAAGTAACGGAAGCTCCTTAATAAGATAATAAAGCAAAAGGTTGCTAAAACGCTCGCAAAGCGGGTTAATCCCTACGCTGTCCCTAGGCAAGTTGTTGTAGCGGCCTTTACTAAAAAAAAGCGTTTCGGCCTTATTCCGCTAACTAATAGAAAAGCTTATTTTGTTGTCCGCGCGGTTCCTTAATATATGCTATCCTAACTTAAAATAGATATTCTTATTCTAGGCCAGCTTAACCTAGTTAAGTTTATTCTAAGTATACTTATAAAAGTAATCGGGCTTTATAATAATACCTAGCGTGCACTTATATTTCTTATTAATCTTTTTACAGTAATTAAGAATAATTTAGTTAGTAAAATTATTTTTTATAAAGACTATAGCAAGGATTATAGTATAAGGATTTTTTATATAGTCTTTAATAAAATTAAGGATTAAGTTTTTATTAGCTTTAGTTTAGGCTTTATTTATAGTATAGATTAGACTAGGAAGATTAACTAAGGTTTTAGTAGGTTAGCTAAGGTCTAAAAATAGGTTTAAGAACTTATAGTTATAGTTAGTCTAATCCGCAAATTTTAATAGAAAGAATATTTCTAGAGAATACCCTTAAATTAATTTTACTAACTTATCCTAGACCTATAACTTATATAGCATCTTTAATAATCTCCGGAAGTTGTAAAAAGTCTTTAATAGACTTGCTAAAAGTGTTTAATTTTACCTGTTCCTGTTTTAACCGGTTTTTATCCGGAGTAATTATAATTTTAATAGTAGATATTAGGTTACGCTGTAAGATAATCTCTATTATAAACCTAGTGTAAAAATTCTCTTTATAAAGGAATAGAATTTTAGTAAAAGCTTTAAGAATAAAACTCTTACTACTAAACTAGTTACTATATATAGCAAGCTATAGAAGTCCTATAACACTACTAAAACCGGTATAATAAAGTTTATTAACAATATCTATAACCTTATATTAGTTGTTGCTCTAAAGTGCCTTAAGCAAGCTTATTATTACAGCTTCGGGGTTAATAGCAACCGGCGTAATTGGAGTAGCTATGCCATCCTATTTAGAGTTGCTTAAATTATTAGAAGCTATCTAGGTTTTCTATAGCAGGATTTAGAGTAATTAGTTAAAATTAAAGTTAGGGTAAGATTATAAGAGTTTAGTAGGAGGTCCTTAAGAGGGAAGCAGGTTAGAGTTCGTTTTAGGGACGTGTAGTAAGTGTTGGTTGGTTTACGTTGTCTAGCTTGTTGGGAAGTTAAGCAAGGCATACTGCTGTATCTGACAAAGTTAGTAAGGCAACATCAGAGACCATTCCTGGGCGACATATGGGTGCATCTTGGGTTTACGATGGTGGTACTGGCTTTCAAGATTAAAAATTAAACTGAAAGGAAGGGGAGGCGTGGAATGGCAAAGTACAAAGGACGACCCCTGCCACGTTTCGATCGTGTGTCAGCACGTGACTGCGGCATGGGAAGTCGCACCGACACGCTGCAGAGTTTAGCAGTTTGAAGCTCTGTCGGCAGTCCGGGTACATGAAAGCGGGCGGAGCTCCAGCCCTAGCGGCCTTCCTGTGTTCTCAGATGGGAGGATGGCCGCTACCCTTCAGCTCGCGACGAGAATCTCGCACAAATTGCAGGTACTGTAGCACGATTGTTCAACAGCGGACTGGAAAGAGGATATGGGCGGCAGCTGACGGCAGGGATTGTGAGGAAATTGTGCTGGATGGGTGGGCGTCACTGTGTGACAAAGGGCGCGAGTTCATAAATGACCGCCATGATGGCTCTCGTCGCCAGTAACCTTGAGAAGTATACTGCCGCAGACAGGAGTCGCGAGCTGCATCAGAAACGGAGCACAGATCTTAGTGCATTTTCCTAGCCAGCTTATGTAGAACAGGCCCAAAGAACCGTCCCCAATACCCGTGCTCCCCCTCATCCATCCCATACTTCAATAGATTTCCATACAACCTGAGCGACCGAAAAACTCCACGTACTGAATCTGTACTTAGCCTCTCAAACCGATCAAGATCGGGACCTAGAACATGCACACCACTTCTCCCCGACACTAGATCTGCGCGCGGATAGCACTCCTCAGTATAATTGGCGTCTCACGGGTCGGACTTGATGAACGTTTCGGACTGGACGAAACACGACTGGCGGTCGGGCTGAATGCATTCCTTTCGTTCAAAGCCAGCGTAGTTTCGGCCCCGAGTTGCGACACGCTCTGCTCGGGCTGAACATCATCAACATGCTTAGTTCTTCGCCGTTTTGGGCTGTCGCTGCGATGCGAGCTGGAGGCAGGCATAGGGAGGGACATGGCGCACTTTCGCTTCAAGGGAGCTGAACGCAGCTCGGAGTCGTTGTCGGGCGGAGGAGTAAGAGGGAGGCAGAATCCGTGCCCGAAAGCAAGCCACGAGTTGATGCGATCGTACGGGGGCATTGAAGGAGGGCTTTCCGAGTCCATCGTTGCGGGTATGAGAATTGTTGGATGCCTAGTTACATAACGCCGATTTGTTTGTTTGTTGTGCAGCTTGGGAACTACGAAGATCAAGAGAAAAGCGGGTCTCGGCTACTCCCGAGACCTTTTGGACCCCGCGCCCGTGATGCTGCTGCAGCGCCTAGTCCACGCCTTCCCAAAAGTAGTAGGGCGCAGAAATAATAACTGACTCGTTTTATAATATATATTACAGTATATACACGCTATTCTGGTTAGCACAATGGACATCTAGGACACGTCGCATGAGTCGCTAAATTTGGGGCTTTTTGAACACATCCACGCTACAACGTACGAGGTCTTTTCACTTCATAGTATACATAGCAATGACACAAAATCTTTGCTATTGCCTTATATTACCGTATGTATTATTATGCCAACGGTTATGGGATAGATGTAGCAATGGTTTGGTGAAGGAATCTAGAATGTTGCCAAGACCGTCACGCACAGACCAATGCGATCCAGCATCGCAGGATACTGTTCGTTGAGGGTTGTAGTACAGTACTGCTACTCTGAGAACAGTAGCCACGCAGGTGGCGCTTACCGTGACGATGCCTCCTCTTTATAAGCACCCAAAGATGCGATGGTAAGGGTGATATGTTTGCATAAAGCGGGTCGTTGGTTGCTGACGCTTTCAGTGGTAGACGACGAGGCGAACCAAGATACACGCAGTTGTCGGCCGGCAGTACCGCAGTGCACTAAGCTCGACTTACTTAGCCTTTTTGAGTGGGATGAAAATAAGATATACGACGAAGAGCCGCCCAGCTGCATTTACTACTCCATTGAATGGAAGGTGACGTTAAGTAACAGACTTATTACGAAGGATACAGAGCAGAATCTAGTGCTAGCACCTGCAGCGTACTGGACCCTATACCTACGGCCAAATTTGGAGAAAGTGTTATACAAGGTGTCGCCAAATAGACGTGTTAGAGCTGACGATACTAATGTTGTTATCTCGGTAACAGAACGCTCAGGGCGGGACCTGGTAAAGCGGTTTGATGAGACCGAGATCGACTGGCTGATTGTAGAAAAGCAGCTTGTAGCATGAGGCGAGATATTCTGTGCCGGTAAGAAGCTTAGATTGGAACTGTCCTTTAATTATATCGACATAGGTCAGTTATTAACCGCGCCATCAAAAAAGGGAGATAAGCGAGGCTCGTTGTCCACTACCCAGCAAATGCTTTGTGAGAGAGCTTCACAACTCAATGCTGAGGAGAGCTCTACTAATGAGCCATCTATCTGGCGTACTGTTTACAGCCTTATGCGCTGTCTAGGGCCGCATTGTAACCTGGGCCCTTATTGCTGGCGGGATGCAGTAGGACAGAAGCACTACAAGCTAAGAACACATCATTTAAAGGGTCTTATACGGCATGTAGAGCAAGGTGGTAAACTGCAAACTTACGATGATGTTCCTGAGGATATTTGTTAGCAGCTTTATGCAGAAGAGCAACAGCGACTCGAGAGACATTAGAGCCGATCATCGTCTAACCTCCCTCCGATTAACATTACGAACGTACTACCGGCACCGTCTAATGGATCCTCCCTATCAACTGCACCTGGTTTGGTAGGGCCATCTGCTCCGGAGAGAGCTACTTGTCTTGTTATTCCTGGCTCTCGGGATGCCGCTGTTAAGGAATACAGTTATTGGCAGCAGCTGCATGTTGACGACGAGGCGCTAAAGATCGAGTACCAGAGGGCTTGTGAGATAGCCTTGGCGGACGGATTGGACCTTGAGCAAATCCATGGGGACCAAGATTCTAAGTTCTTTAGTGATAAACTCGGGTTGTAACAGCTACAACCTAGGATCAACAACTCATACGGTTCACGGTCACCTACGTACAGACTTGGAGTTGCTGGCATAGTAGCTGCCTACATGCCTAGCCAGTTACAACTTCTACAGAGAGGGGTTGGGGTACGGTGGCCTACCCTGCCTAATGCTGCCTACTGCTGCCTCCAATTAGTGCTTCTGCCTATGCATACAGTCACTTCCTACGTAGTATATAGTTTGGCCTTCGGGCCCCCGAAATAAGACAGAGTTCACATCAGTTTTCAACCTGAGTGATAAGGGTGTAAAAACAGGCATTGCACGGCGGTTTGTAAGTGACATTGAACACTGGGTTAGAGAACACAAATGTTGTAGTGGGGTTGAAATAGATTGATAGCCTGACTAGAACTAAATAAATTTGCCTGCGATGTCTACTGCTCTTTAATGACTAAACCGGCGTGCCGAAAGTGGCCTCTGGCGCTCTTTTCTCGGTTGCCCACCACGTCAATGCACCATTCTAGGAATGCACCAAAGCCCTGTTCCGGGTCATCTTCGAAAGCTTGCCAGTTCTTCTTAATGAAAGATTTTAACTCAGAGAAGAACTCCTCAATTGGATTTAGGTCTGGTGAGTAAGGCGGCAAATACATAAGCTTAACGCCTGCTACATGGCACATCTGCTCTAGCCGCTCCGTGTGATGGAATAAGGCGTTGTCCATTATGAGTACTAACCTCGGCTCTGGCCATCTGCCGCAATAGGATAGGAGCTGCTCAATAAAGTCCGTAAATATCTCGCCGTCGGTAGATCCTTGAAATACTCGCGCTAAAAGGATCCCGTCTTGAGTATAGGCAGGTAAGATTTGATGTCGACGGTCACGATGGAACCGAGCGGTTTGAATTGGCGTCACGCCTAGAGGAGACCATCCAGTCCGTCTAAATCCAACCCGTTTGTCGCATCCTGACTTATCTACATACACAAGATGATAAGAGCGAAATGCCGATAGATTATGGAGATACAGGTCTCGCAGATCTGGATTGCGCTCCTTCGCTACTCGGCGAGCGGTCTTCTTTAACCAACTGATTGAGGCCAACGCCCTGCTTATGCTACTGGTTGTGACATGGACCTCAAACTCGTCCTACAGGAAGACCGCCATCTCATCCAAATATTGGCCCGGTCGTTCCGTTAGGTATTCTTGTAGGGCTTCTAGCATGGGAGGAGTGATAGATCGAGGCCGTCCGACGCCATTGGAAGGAGCTTTGGTGTTGCCAAAGATACGGAGGTTGGAGCGTATCGCGGTGACCGACCGGCTGGTGCAGCCTATATTTCTGGCTATTTCAGCATTAGTGGATGACTCACTGCGAATAATTGCTTGGGTTTTCCTATGCTGCAAAGCTGTGAGGTTCGGCGCCATGCTGGAACGTCTTCGTAACCTCGAGAAGTTGGCGCTGAGGCGTCTCTGCAGTTGGCCTTGGCATAACACAGTGGCCTGTGCACGTGAGAATGACACGTCACAGATCTTGCAGCAGCTTGGCCGGCAGCACTGTCACAGTTGCTGCCTTTCAGATCTCTTGAACATAGAGGCACCGCTCTGTCACCTTCGGACTCATCACTACTAGAAGCTGACCAAAGATTTCTCATGCTATGGCATCTTTAAAGGAAAAAATTAAAGCTAAGCTTGGCAGAAAGAAACTGGCAACGCCCCCGGTCAGCGAAGCCTCATCTACCTCCGCTACTCCACATGCATCAGCCGTTCCTGATCCTGCCGCGTCTCCGTCCGGCTTGCCAGAGCGACTATGGAACCAAGCATACGACCAGGCAAACGCCGTTGACTCGAGTACCGTTAATGCATACGAGACGATTCTGTCCGCCCGATTGATCTGGAAAGATGCAGACCCGGCAGACTCCTCACAAACTGCAGACCTCGCGTTGCAGCAGAACAAGATTGAGCAAGATCCAGACAAGCGGCGGACGCAGATGCGCCGGCTTGTCCAAGACGGCTTGCGCAGGACGGAAAAGGACGCTCAGGTGAAGCAGGGCATGGAAGACGGCATCCAGGCCGCCATGGCCGTGAAGGAGGTTGTTGACAGTGCGGTGCAGGCGTCGCCGCAAGCGGCTCTCGCCTGGGTTGGCGTGTGCTTTGCGCTCGAGGTTGGTACTGCTGTTGTTAAGACAGCCATCTGGCGCTAATATGCCGTGTTAAGATCCTAATGAACCCGCTCACCCAGGCGAGCTCTAACCGGCAAGGTATCACCTATGTTGTGTCGAGGATGGACTGGTACTGGAATCTGTCAAGTCTGCTGCTGGATGAGAACACGACCGAAGCGCACTCGCAAGGCCTGCGAGGTGAGCTTGAGAAGAACATCATCCAGCTCTACGCAAAACTCCTGTTGTACCAGATGAAGAGCGTGTGTTACTATCATCGACGACGGCTATCTATATTAGCGCGGGACCTAGTCAAGCTGGAAAATTGGGACGGCGAGCTGAGCGACATACAAGCGGCAGAGGCAGCAGTGCAAAAGGACTCAGCGCAGTACAACACAGTCTCGATCCGGACTCGGCTTGGTGCTATTGCTGAGACGGCCAAGTCGCACAATGCTAAGCTCGACAGCATCAGCTCAGCAATTCAGGATCAGACCAGGCGGCAGGAGAGAATGCACGAGACCAACGCGGACAATAAGTGCCTAAGAGACCTGTGCAGCACTAATCCTCGCGACGACAAGAAGCGCATCGAAGAGACCAAGGGCGGCCTGCTCAAGGACTCGTACCGCTGGGTCCTTGAAAACTCTGACTTCCAACAATGGCGCGATGATCCCCAGAGCCGGCTGCTGTGGGTTAAAGCCGATCCTGGAAAGGGCAAGACGATGCTGCTATGCGGGATCATTGATGAGCTGCAGAAGTCGATGGGCGCAACAGGTCTTCTTTCGCACTTCTTTTGCCAGGCCAACGACCCGCGCATCAACAGCGCCACAGCTGTGCTGCGAGGCTTGGTGTACTTGCTCATCAAACAACAGCCATTGCTAATCTCGCATGTGCGGAAGAAGTACGACCATACAGGCAAAGCGCTATTCGAGGATGCAAACGCCTGGGTTGCCTTGACCGAGATCTTCACAAACATGCTGCATGACCCCAATTTAAATAGGACGTACCTCATTATCGACGCGCTCGACGAATGCGTTGCAGACTTACCAAGGCTGCTAAAATTTATTGCCGAGCAGTCGTCTATATTATCTCGCGTCAAGTGGATTGTCTCAAGCCGCAACTGGCAGGAAATTGAGGAACGTCTCGAAGTGGCGGGACACAAGGTGAAACTGTCACTTGAGCTCAACGCAGCATCTGTGTCTACGGCTGTCGGCATATTCATTAAGCACAAAGTGCTTCAGCTGGCAGAACGGAAGATGTACAACGAGCGAACGCGAACTGCTGTGCTGGACTACCTTTCCTCAAATGCGAACGACACCTTCCTCTGGGTAGCGTTGGTGTGTCAAAATCTTGAGAAAATTTCCCGATTAGACACTGTTGCAAGACTTAACGAATTTCCACCTGGCCTTGACCCTGTTTACATGCGGATGATGCAACAGATAAGCAACTCGTACAACGCAGATCGCTGTAAACAGATCCTTGGCTCGATCGCGATAGTATACCGACCGATCACACTGCAAGAGCTTACTTCTCTTGTGGAGACACTTGAAGATATAGCTGACGACCCAGAGTCGATAAGGGAGATCATTGGCCTTTGTGGCTCGTTTCTTTTTCTGCGAGAGAACACGGTTTACCTTGTGCATCAGTCGGCAAAGGACTTCCTATTATCCAAGGCATTTAGTGAAATCTTTCCGTCTGGAATAGAAGAGGCTCACTATGTAATCTTCTCGAGATCTCTCCAGGTCATGTCTAGGACGCTTCGACGAGACATTTACAGCTTACGTGCGTTAGGATATCCTATCGAGCAGGTTAAACAGCCAAACCCAGACCCATTAGCAGCGTCACGCTACTCGTGTATCTACTGGGTCAATCATCTCTGCAACTGGAATCCCAACTTGTCGGCAAATCACGGAATCAGCCTGCAGGATGGAGGCGCTGTTCACGAATTCGTAAGAAAGAAATACCTTTACTGGCTTGAGGCGCTTAGCCTGTGTAAAAGCATGTCAAAGGGAGTAGTTTCAATAGCGAAACTTGAGGCCGTAATTCAGGTAATTCCGAATTAGCAATACTATCTATATATAATACATGCTAATATAACGTAGGGAAGAGCAAATGCATCTGCATTAATTGAACTAGTTCAAGATGCGCGTCGATTTATTACGTATCACAAGTGGGCAATAGAGAGCAGTCCTCTTCAGGCATATGCGTCTGCAATTGTCTTTAGTCCAGCTCACAGCCTAATAAGGGGTCTTTTTAAGAAGGAAGAGCTAAAGTGGATAACGATAAAGCCTATAGAAGATGAATGGGGCGCGTGCCTGCAGACGCTCGAGGGCCATAGCGACCGGGTCTACTCAGTGGCCTTCTCTCACAACTCGACGCGGCTGGCGTCAGCGTCACGCGACAACACAGTCAAGATATGGGATGCGAGTAGCGGCGAGTGCCTGCAGACGCTCGAGGGCCATAGTAGCT
>NW_022985458.1:194951-196394 GCF_010093595.1 Mytilinidion resinicola | reverse complement strand
GCGCGTGCCTGCAGACGCTCGACATTGGCAAGGCGCTTAGCAAAATATCGTTTGACACTACTGGTTTGTATCTTCACACCGACATTGGTACTGTCAGTGTTAGTGCAACACTATTAGTTTCAAGTAGTACACCGACTATCATAGAGCCTCGGAAGCCTATATATCAAGGCCTAGCGTTAAGTTCAAATTGGATAACACATAATTCTGAAAAGCTAGTATGGCTGCCGTCAGAGTATCGGCCGTCATGTTTGGCAACATCAGAGAAGACAATCGGCGTTGGTGTTGGAACTGGAAGAGTCTGGATATGTGAAAGTTCGCTGGATACATCCTAGAGCGTTTATGATGAGTTAAGTTATTATTATTATTTTCTCTTTTATCTCTATTTCATAGAGGGGGCCACAGTGGGCGAAGATTGCGAATGCCCCTTAGGCATTAAGGCATCAACAGCCCCATCAACCAAAATCCATTGAACAACGGCCAGATCATTGGGAAAAAGTAATGCATCTTAGAAATGGCCATACTTGACATCCCTAGCCACTTTTTCCCCGTTATTTGGCATTGGTTGCGGTGTTCTTAAGGTTCAAGTTTGTGCATGCCTTGGTGCCTAAGGGGCATTCGCAATCTTCACCCACTGTGGGCCGGGGATCCAGGTGAATATATGCTTCTTAATTTGCCACAGTGAAGTTTCGAGCATCTTCTAGTCAGCTGACTTGTAGAACCACGTGTTGAAGTTTTGCTACTTGAACCTCAGCAGAGGTAGACAAACGCATCGGTAACGCTATCAGTAAGGATGGGCGACCCGCTCCGGCCACCCCCTTGTAAGTTAGAACTATAATGTGAAGTACTTGTATAGTGGAAAATCACGTGGGTTAAGTGTGGCAGTGGGTGAAGGGTGGCACGCCAAGGCTAGAGTGGGGCAAGCCTCGTTAGAGCGCTTGAACTTTGGTAACTTAAGTTAGTTATCTAAAATACAAGGGGTGCGGCTGTCGCACTTAGGTGTGCACGGGATGAAGCGGGATTGGAAATGATATCAAGCAGCAGAGTATGATTGATTGTGTGTGTTTGGTGTCTCTTCTGTCGGTCGGGTTACCCCGCCCGACGTTCTATATAGCTTTGATGGCAAGCTTATTAATGCAGTTCTTGCCTCAGGCCTCCACGGCTGATGCCTTGGTCTGCGACACACCCCCCCAGATTTCACTCTGTTTCAGATGAGGTCTGAACGTCTTGTGGACTATCCTTTTCTGATGCGCATCCTGGATTAATCCGCGATGAGATATCAACCAGGCCTAGTTGGCGTACAAAGTGTGCGTGTTTCTCTGTTGAGAGGGGCTTTGTGAAGCCATCCGAAGGCATGCCCGTGGTCGGAACCCACTGGACTACAACTTTGCCACTTTGATAGATCTGCCTCAGCCATAAGCTATGGATATCGACGTGTTTTAGTTT
>NW_022985458.1:114195-193446 GCF_010093595.1 Mytilinidion resinicola | reverse complement strand
AGGTAACCTTGCGTGGATTTTCGAGTCTCTGGATCATCCGCGAACGATGCGTCGCTTGACAGCTGCAGCACTTCATCATCGCCTGTCTCTACTGCTGTGGAATTCACAGAGCCCGAGAACTCGATGGCATAGTACTTTGTGGTCTGGAGATATAAGAGAACTCGATTTGCGCATCGCAAGTGCTCTGGTAAAGGGTTTATTGCAAACTAACTTAACTGGCTGGCTGCAAACGAGATATCTGGTCTTAATACTACTGCTGCGTACAATATTAAACCTACTTTTTCCTGCATCTCTATAACTTACTGTATAGTAGCCTGTCCTTTAAAAGGTTAGGGATAATATAATAAAGCGAGAGGTGTATAAACTATTCTCTGTAACTTATCTATCCCGTATTTAGTGCAGATTTTGTCGATATATCTATTCTAACAGATCTAAAGCTTTTTATCTATTGCGTCTTGCAGGATCCTAATATTAAGGAAGGAGATTGCTTCGCTTAAATCCTTAATCCCGTACTTGCTGTTTACTGCTAACTTAAATTGCTTAATATAGTAGACGCGTTTTTATTCTAAAATAATAAGAAGATTATCTATATAGAAAAACAGGATAAGGCCTGTTTTGTTGTTAATAAGGATGCATAGTTTATCTGGGCAATATTTAAATCCTAGACTGTTAAGGAATAATATAAGTTTATTAAACTATAGCTTTAGTAATTTTCGCAGGCTATAGAGCGCTTTAAGCAATTTCTAAACCTTTCCTAGTATTCTATACCCTAGTGGACAGGCAGTATAGATTTTATTATCTATATCGGCGTTAATAAAGGCGTTCTTAAAGTTAATTTAATAATATAGAAGCCCGAATATACAGATAAGTGCTATAAGGATATAAAAGCTCCGATACGCCCCTATAGCTGTATAGATGTTATTAGAAACATTATATTAAAGATTGCCTCTTATATATATTTAAGCTTTATAATAAATAAGGTAGCTAGCGGCGTTAAATTTATATATAAAAACCTATTTAAGCAGTAGCACTTGTTTATACTCCGGGTAATTAATAAGTTTAAAAGTGTGCTTATTTTTAAGTGACTTAATCTCGGCATCTATAGCTTGCTTAAAACCGTCCCTCTTTAGATAACACTTTAGCTAATACTAGAATTCCGGTGGTAGTATTAAGTCCTTTTAATAAGTTCTTAGAGTCTGCGCTAATGCGAATATATAGACTATTTATTAACCTAGTTTAGTATATTCTAGTTATAAGGCATATACCTATCGCCGTGCCTTCTTCTGCACCTAGTATACAGTAAGTAACTAAGCCGAATTTGCTGTATACTAAGTTGCTGTGGCATAGAAAGGGTCTTGCGGTATTATACTTGGTTATCTAGATCTAAGTAATATTAGAGTAGGATATAGCTATATATAAAGCCTGTCCGTTTAATTCTATATCTCTATTGCTGTTTATACTAATAGAAATTGCGGAAATAGCAGAAATGCCGATAGAACCTTATATTAAACTAAATTAGGATTAAGAACGCTTATATCTTCTATTAGTTAAAGTTCCGTCTTTATATTATCTAGATTAACTTTATTAATACTAATTAAGAGTGCTTATCCGGTCTTAGGGAGGCTTATAGAGAGCTGCGGGTTAAATATAACTTTTTTATCTATTTATATATCCTAAGATATAATAACCCGATCTAGATGCGGAATCTAAACTTTATAGATATTAGTTGCGTTTAGTCTAATAAGCTATCCCTTAATTGCCTTATTCTGCAGCTTTACCCTTATAGGACGGTCTCTTCTATGCTTAATTAAAATATAGGCAAGGGATCTAATAATTTTAATATATAAGAGATTTGGCTTGCGGCTATATACTATCTTAAAAGGTATTTGCTATTGCTTTTATTATACAGGGGTGCGATTAAGAAGACGAGTAGCGTAAGCTACTATATATAGCTAGAGCTTATAAGGTAGTCTGCTTTATATACAGAGCTTATAAGCTATAGTTATTATTACCCCCCCAGAATATTCTGTAAGGCTATTTTAATCTGGAGTATTAGGTAGAAATAGATTAAAGGTAATTCCTCTTGCAATTATAAGATCCTTCTACTGCTAGCTTAGTCCCTTCTTGCTATCTAAATAGATGTATTATATAGTAAAGCCCTAGTTATTGTTTATAATAGTAAGGAACTCTTATATTACTGTAACTAGTTCTTCTTGCATTTTATATAGGAGATTAAAGGAGATATAGTATACTAAATAGTTGCAGTAGAAATATATAACCTATGCATCGAGATTAAATACCTCTTCTATATAAATAAGATTTAGGTAGACCTTTTTAAATAGGTAGGTTCCTCTCTATATTAGAACACGTGAAATTTATTAATATACTTACGCAAGCTAATATTCGGGATATAGCTCTAAGGTCCGTTTAAAGTCGCGAGTGCTAAGTGCTACTCCTTTAACTGCGTATAGTATTTGCTCTAGAGCTTTTTTCCTAATATACCCTAGTCTAGCATGCCAGACGTCTATTAATACTATAGCAGTCTAAGGCATCCTTAACCTCTTTACTATAGCGAAAGCTTGCGCTGCTTTAGTATGCGATTCGGCTTTAACAACGGAATCCTAAATATATAGTTTAATAACCCGGAATATACTGTGTTTAGTTGCTTTAAATGCGTTTAATCTATCTAAATACTCTATCTAATATATCCTTATATTAAAGAAAAGCCCTTATCTTTCTAAAAAGTCTATATTTATAAGGTTCCAGTAGAAGCCTAGTATATATGCAACGTTATTAAGCTTAATAAAACTAGAACCTAACGGAGTGTTAATATAGACTATAACGTCTTCTATCCCCTTAATATACGCATCTATATCGCTAAATTGTATAATTTCATTTTATATTAGCTTGTACCTGGCGAATTTTAACAGGTTATTATAGATATATATATCTGCATAATTGTTAAGCCTGAAATAGTTGTTATACTTATTATTTGCTAATATACTAAATGCAGACTTTAAGGTGGCAAAGGATGCCCTTATCCTGGCAGTAGTCGAAGACAATATAGTATTATTAGTTGCCTTTTTAGGTTAGGTGTTTAAAGTGTTGGCAGGCCAAAACTTTAGTAGAGTAATATTGTTTCTAAGGAAGTTCTTCTTAATCTTTAATCGGAGCCGTTTACTTCCCTTAATTACTGTAATAACCTTAGATTAAACTTAAACTATTAGTGTCTAATCTAATAGTGCACTTAATAGATTAAGATACCGACAGTCTGCATACTTATAGGTAAGTCCGCACACGCAGTTTTATAGGCTTATTAGTAAGTTTATTATTATTAGAGTTAAGTCGGCCCTTTATTTCTTCCGTTTTAGCTGTAAACTGTTATTGTCCGATAAATCTAAATTATAACTGTGCTTTCTACCTTAAAGGGTGGCGTGTGCAGCTCGCCCTTTTACAGTTTTTTTGCTTAGCAGTGCTATAGTCCTAAACTGCTTAATATAGAAGCCTATTATAATTTTCTTATTAGAAAGTGCTAGATTTAGCCTGCGGAAGGACCTAAAAGTCTTATTAATAGTATTCTAAGCCTTCTGCACAATTATAATATTAGTGTTGTCCTCTATCTTATTAGAGTTAGAGTTGTTATTAATAGTTATAAAACTGGTGCTTATATAATTTAGATTTATCTGGTTAAGCGCAGCAAGAAGTGCGTTAGAAATATTCTCTATTATCTTTGCTATTTCTCTAATAAGGGTTGTTTCCCCCTTAATATAAGCTTCCTTTAACTTTATATAATTATAGAATAGAGGATTAAGGTTCTGTAAAGCTTTAATAAAGGCGTCGCATATCTAGGACTTGCTTAGGTTTTTAATTTTATACCGCTTTATATTGTTAATAAAAGTAGGCTATTAGCTAAGCTATTTATCGAGACCAGTGCTGCTATATCCTTTCTTAAGCTTCTCGAACTCTGTCCTAACGTTCTGTTTCTGGTTCTTTGCGGTCGGCTAGATGCTTTTAGCTAGCGTAATAACCTTGCCTCGGACTGTATAAATTCTAATATAGTATTGTTTAAACTCCTGGCAGACTGTAATATTAATGCGTTTAGAGACTTTATTATACTTCTTTCTTTTGCTATTATAAATAGCTTAAAGGCTGTGGAATCTCTAGATTATATTTTTATTTGCCGAGTCTAGTAGTTTAGTAATAGTAAAGACCAGGTTTTTAATGCCTTCGGGGTTATAGTAGTTCTATACATCGTTTTGTACAGCAAGATCCTTAATAGAATTAATCTAATCGGTCTAATTATTACGTATGTTAAGTATTAGAAGGTTGTAATCTTTAATTAATATTATTGCAATAATTCCTGCAAAATCCGGTGGCAGGAACGGAGCTTTGCTGTAAGTTAAGTATAGAGCTTAGGCGTAGCAAGTTGCCGAGACGTGTAACGGATTGCCGTAAATTCGAGATTAACTGTTGTATTTAATCTTAATTATTTAAAGGCCTTAACTTAGTCGATTTCTAAGTCCTTATCTTTAAATATTAAGGTTGTAATATTGCTTTTTCTGCAACCCCGCTTCTTATAGAATCGGCCGAGGATTATTACCGCTTTGTAAAAACTGCTCCGTTAAAAGGAGAATTATCTGATTTATTTGTTGCTTGTAGTGCTGTATAGTAGGAGAAAAGCTACCGGGCTTATAACTATCGCACTTAGGTGTGCACGGGATAAAGCGGGATTGGAAATAATATTAAGCAGTAGAGTATAATTAATTGTATATGTTTAGTGTCTCTTCTATTAGTTGGGTTACCCCGCCCGACGTTCTATATAGCTTTAATAGCAAGCTTATTAATACAGTTCTTGCCTTAGGCCTCTACAGCTAATACCTTAGTCTGCAACAGCGGCCGAAAGCATATTCACCTTACGTAATCACCTTACTAAAATCTGGAGCATAGCGGTGTAATAACTATAACAGCGCAATAAAGTTGCCTTTTTTAAGGAATATAATAAGCAAGCTTTAAAAGGAAGATCTAGCTTTTTAGGAACTTAATATCTTATTATAGTGCTAAGCTACAGGCCTAAGAAGGGGCCGAATTAGGGTCGTTTTAATGTTCTAAGCCTCGCGTAGCTGGTGAGGTCGTGAATATGCTTTCGGCCGCACCCCTTATAGGACTTTATAATCTCTTAATACTCGTTTAAAACTATACTATATTTAGTAAAGCGGATAAGGAACCCCTGTTTTCTAGTGCGGGGTAAAAGTTTTAATAGAGTGTTTAAGTAGAAGCCGATTTTGCAAGCAACTATACTCCTATAAAGCTTTAGTAACGTAATATAGAGATCTAGAGCGTAAGATTAGGCGTTCTTCGTATTAGTACGCCCTCCAGAATAGTACGCCCTTTGGAACAGTATAGATATCGTATTAATCCAATTTTATCCAAACTGTTAAGTAAGTAATTATATCTTTATTTTATTATCTAGCTATAGATAGGCGGGGTGCCTTATATATATATCTATTCTCACCCCTTATTACATCGTTTCAGCCACTATTAACCGTGATATTTAACACTTCTACTCGATGGCTATCTTTACTAGGAAGAGTGCTAGCGATAATTTATTACGGCTCTAACAAACCCCGTTAAAACCTTTAAAAACCTTAAAGGCAAAAAGAGAAGGAAAGGGTGCCTGTGTTTTGCCTCCGCTCGAAGCTAATAGTTCGTGCGGATTACTTAATACCTAGCCCTCTCCGAAACTATTTAAATTTGTCTTGTGTAAGAGGCTTGGTAAATCTATTGGCAATTTATAATATAGTTGGAATATACTTTAGTTTAACTATTCCAGCGTTTTAAACCTTTTCTTACTACTTGCGCTGGATTTCTATATACTTTATGCATAAGTAGTACTGTAGGTTTAAGAATAGAGTAATAGCTTTCTAGTTATTGCTATATATAATTATTACAGCTTTTCCTTAGCCTATATTTAGCTTATTAAAAAGTCTTTTTAACTAAATTACCTTTTTAGTTACTTATATCTATTCTATAAATTCTGCTTTACAGGTTAATAGAGTAATAATACTCTAGCGCTTAGACTGCTAGCTAATTACTCTGCTCCTAATATTAAATAGGTATCTAGCTATTAATTATTTTATATTATAATATCTAGCCTAGTTTATATCTATAAAACTTTTTAATATCTAGAAGTAACCTTTATATATAAGTCTAAAATCTTTTATACCTTTAAAGTACTGCAGGATATATTAAGTAAGCTTTATATATTATAGCCTAGGATTTACTAAATACCGGCTTACTATAGAAACTATATATATAATATCTCCTCTAGTTCTAAGTATAATATATATTAGAAATCCTATAATATATTAGTATTCCGCTTTTTAATCTAAAGGGCAGTTATATTCTAGAATATTTTTTAATAGTAGTAAGGTTTCTATTAGTATACTAATAGAAGCGCAGTTATTAATTCTAAACTAATAAATAACTTTATTAATATAAGCTTCTTAACTTAGGTATAGTATTCTATTTTAATAGTCTTACTAGATAAATATTCTAAGGTAGTAGCTATATAGTCTAAGGTCTATTATTTAGAAACGGTTTTTTAGGCCTCTTTTAATTCTTTTAATTTCTATAATACTTAGTTTAATAATTAAAAGGTTATTAATATAACGTATTCCACCACCGAGCCGGCCAAACCACCGAGCCGGCCACTTTTCCTTGGCACAACCAACACTATATTCACACAGCAATGCATTAACAACGCAGCAATTATCTATCTTAGTAAGAAGGCAGTATTAATCTCGTGCTTTAAGCCTTTACCTCTGGTTAATTTAGGACTATACAACGCGCTGCAGCAGCCTTTAACGTACGACATTAGCGGCTCTCTAATCGGCTCCACGGAATTATGTTTCGACCTTAATTACGACTAAACTGCCTAAAGCTTACTACGACCGAAGAGCACACGATTATACAATATATCCTTAACCTAGACTCGCAAGGATTTGCGCCCCGGTTGTGTAAGGTGGCAGATATAGCAGATAAAGTACTGGCTGCGCGTAGTAGGATACTAGTAGGCAAGAACTAGACTTAACAGTTTATATCTTATATAAAGGAGCTTAAAATAGCTTTTAATCGGGCAAAGGACTGCTAGAGGATACTCTAGGAAGACCTAGAGGTTATTAACACGTGGTTTACTCTTATGTAAAAGACTATAGCTAAGTATAGCGTCTACCTAGATAATATCCACAACTTTAATAAGACTGGCTTTTAAATAGGTATAATTGGCATAATAAAGGTTATTACAGGTTTAGAGAGATATATAAGGCCTAATCTTATTTAACTAGGCAACTAAGAGTAGGTTATAGTTATCCAGAGCATCTGCGCTGCCGGATATACAACCCTACTATTTATTATCTATAAAGGACGCGTTTATATCTCTATATAGTATAAGAAAGCAGAGATACTATATAATTAGAAGCTCTCTATCTCTAAGAACGGCTGGACTAATAATAAGCTTAGTTTTAAATGGTTAAAGCACTTTAACACGTATATAAAGGCGCGTTAGGTAGGGTTATATAGGTTGCTGATTTTGGACGGCTATAAGAGCCACCTTAACCAAGATTTTAAGGATTATTGCGTTAAACAACAAATTTTTACCCTCTGTATACCTGCGCATTTATTGCATATACTTTAGCCACTTAATATAGTGTGCTTCTCGCTATTAAAGCTAAAGTACTCTTAACGTATATAAGACTTAGCACGCCGACGCGTCTACTATATTAATAAAGAAGGCTTCCTACTAGCCTTTAAAAACGCGTTTTTTAATATATTTATATACAAGAACTGCAAGAAGGCCTTTAAGGCCTCTAGATTAGTTCCTATTAACGCGTAGGTAGTTCTTAATCGCCTTAATATACGGTTACAGACCCTACTACCAGCACCTCTACTAGAAACACTATAGCAATTAAAGACCCTAAGCAATACGTACAAATTTAGATTACAGTTAAGGCTAGTAAGCAATTCCTTTATACGGTTACCAATAACCGCCTAAAAAGGCTTCTTAAAGCTTATTAAAGGAGCTAAAGAGATGCTACACGAAAATATGCTTATTAAAGCCCGGGTTAAAGAGCTTAAAAAGCAACTAGCAGAGATAACCAAGCGTAAAGGTTGTAAAAGAAAGCAAATCCAGACTGGCGGTATAATAGAGTATAGTACAGCAGCGTTGTATATAGCTGCTGAAGTGTCTAGAGCATCTAATCCACGGAAAAAGGTAGGTAGTAGAGATGGTGTAAATAGGGCTCTACTAGCTCAACGGCGCTGTGGAAACTGTGGAGAGGCTGGGCACAATACGCGTACGTGCAAAAAGGATTAAGAAGCTTTTTCTAAATCTAATCTAAGTGTGTTGTATACAAGTTCTATAGCTGGTTGCGAATAAATTAACTGCGCGCATATAGTGTTGGTTGTGCTAAGGAAAAGTAGCCGGCTCGGTGGTTTAGCCGGCTCAGTAGTGGAATACGTTATACTATAATATATATATTGCTTTATATAAAAATTCTAAGGTTAGTATTAATTAGTTTAAAGCTAAGACTATATAAGAAGTTTATAAGGGTCTAATATTAGATATAAAAAGCTTGCTTTAGGCTATAAAGTGCTTTTCGGAGTTTATAGACCTTTAGTATACTATCCGCTATATAGTATAGCTGTTTAATATAGATTTTATAGTCTATATTACTATATAAAAAGGCTGTCTTAATATCTATTTATTTAATCTTAAGGCCTAGAGCAGCCGTAATTATAAATAGAGCCTTATAGCTTATTAGCTTAATAATAGAGGCAAACGTTTTATTATAGTTAACACCCTTTTCTTAAGTAAAGCCTTTAACTACCTATTTACTTTTATAGTAGATAACTTTTCTATATAGTCCTTACTTAAGCTTAAAAACCTATTTACTACTAAAAACCTATTAATCTTTAGAAGGGTTAATAAGCTTCTATATTTTATTCTATTTAAGTAAGTTAGCTTTTTTAAGTATTACCCTTTCCTATTTAGGCTAGCTTATATTATTCTTTACTTAGTAAACAGTTTTTAGTTTAAAGGGTTCCGTTTTTTCTATAGCTACTATTAAGAATATTAGGAGTATATTACCTTTAGGTATATTTATTAGCGCGAGTTCTTCTGCGCTATTATTAGATATATCTAATATAGCCTGCAGGATACAGATTCTAAGTTTAGGGTAATATTCTAAGGCTTTTTACCTTACTCTATAAACTAGGCGATTAAGCTAAAGTTTTAGATATTATTACTATTTTCCTAAGGCTTAGTTATATAGAGCGTTGTTCTATTACTAGCTGCTATTAGGTAGTAGATTATTTCTTTCTAGAGTATCTAAAAATAACCTAAAAGTATTATTACTTCTAAAAGGTAATAAGGTCCTGTTTCCCTACTTAGTAACTAACTATAAGTTATTATTACTTAATTAGAATAGCGCTTTTTCTTCTAAGTTATTATTACTTAGTTAAAATAGCATTTATAAGTTTTTATTACTTATCTAAGGTAATATTTATAGGTTCTTAGTGCCCGCCTAAGGTAGTATTTATAAGTTTTTAGTGCCCGCATAAAGTAATATTTGCAAGTTCTTATTACTTATTTTAGAAAAGGCTTACTCTAATACTACTATAGATATATAATATCTAGAGGCTGGTATAGATACTTGCTATATACTTACTAATAGTTAGTTTGGTAGCCCTACTATTTTACTCCCCCCTATAGTAGCAGCTATTACCTTAGGTAAGCTATATTATTTAGCTTCTATATTTTATATAATCTATATAAAGGAAGTTATAAAAGCTTCTCGGAATTTAGTATTTAGAGTCCTAATAATTCTTTTATCTTCTAGTAGAATATAGTAGTTAGTGTTTCCCTTATAGCCTAGTAAAATATATAGCCTTATTTATAGTTTAGTTAGCTTTTTTCTTTACTTTAATAGGATTAGGTATTCCTCTTTTAACCTAATTACTTTTAGTTATAATAAATTAGGCTTCTCGCCGTACTATACCTAATATAGTATTATTTAAAGTTTTAATAAGGGTAATTAGTTGGAAAAATATGCTGCTATTTAAGCTATTTCTGGCCAGAACTTTAATAGCAGCTTTATATATACTAGTATAGGTCTAACTTAATTATATATTATTTTATAGGCTTTTTTAGCTACGCTATTCTACTAGTGCTAGTCTACACCTGTAACCTTAGCTTAAATTAATTAAAAAAAAAGAATAAACTTTATTTCTTTTCCTACTTACTTAGCAATTTAATTAAGCTATATTTATCTATACTTTTATTTAGGGCGCTTATTATAGTTAAAAAAGAAGCATAGCGATTTAATAATAAATTCCTGTTATTATAGTATAGTGTAACAGGTCGTCTCTTTTATACCTTCTAAGTATTATACACTAAGGCAGGGTATAGGTTAAGTTGTTATTGGGGTGCAATAGTTTTTAAAAGGTAAGGCAATAATTAATTAAGGTATAAGACGGGGTTATTACTTCTAATAGGTAGTATTAAAGTCTTAAGTTAAATACAAGGTTCCTATCTATATAAAGGAGCGTCCTTATATATAAAAAGTCCGTCCTATAAAATCTATTTACTTATTCGGCTCTTAGAGCTCGTAGCCCTTAAGCGCCTTAAGCCTAATAAGCGCTCGCTTAGCTCTATACTTACTTCTCTCTGTAAGCTTAATAAGCTATTATATAACCTTGTCCTTATAATATCCTATTCTTAGATTATTCCTATCTACTAGCAGTCTATAGAGGAATCTAGGATTCCTATACGTTCTATATATAACCTTCTTAGTTCTGTAATCTAGTTCTGCGTAATTAGTTTTATCTACTTACTTATTTCCGTAAGTGCCTCTACGCTTAGGTTGTTTATATTACAGGTTATAATACTCGCTCCCCTTTCTAAGGCTTTCGGCCCGAAAGTACTTCTATAGTAGGGTCTTAGATAAGTAGCTGGCAATACCTTATCTACTAGGCTGTTATTATGCTACTCTATTTCTTTTTTTATAATATCCAACGCCTTAAAAGCTAAGAAATAAGAAAGCTATCTCGTGCTTACTAATTATATTAACGCGTCTAGTTTAAAAATTATACCTTATTCCCGGTGTAAGTCTTAGGGTTTATTATATATAGTTTCCACACCTAACTCGGATTATTATACAGCCTGCGTTTGGGCGCAACAATTAAACTATAATATTGCTGGCATCTCAGCAGCTGCCTATAAGCCGGTTACTTTTATTATTGCTTTTCCCCTTTTCTCTGCTAAGTTGTTTAGGGCAAAAGTTATCCCGCAATAAGGATAAACTCCGTTGCAAGGAGTTAAAGACTTGCGCGATTCTTTCTTTTCTTTTAGATGCCCAGAGAGCCGCTATAATAAAGCTTAAGCATCTGGATTCTTAAAAGGAGTTGCTGCGTAAGCGTGGTAAGAAGATAATATATTATAGTTTTAAGACTCTGGAAGAGCTTAAGGAAGATAATCGGAAAGAGGCTAAGTAGAAAGAATAAAAGCGTGCCGAGCAGGAAGGCTTGCCTTCTGCCTCGGGGACTGTCGGGTATTCTTCTTTTTTTTCGGGTGTACCGGGCACTCCTAGTTATCTCCTTTAAAGCCGTGTATTCTAATTATATAACAGTTATAATCTGTCCTTAGATCCCCTTAATCTTTCCTAGTTAGATAGTATACTGTTGCCGTTTTTCTAGGCTATTCTAGATTCTAGCGGTAAAACTGCTGTAGGAGTTCCTAATAGTTTACTAAACTCTTAACCAGTTCCTATATATTCTTAGAAGTGCTGTATTTTTTCCACTTAATTAGGTACTCCTTTTGCTAACCGTGCTGGCGGGAATCTAGGATTTGCTTAACCTTATATTTATTATTATTATTAACCTTAATATTGTTTTCTAGCTTAGTATTAGATAGTACAGGTTCTAGTAGCAATATATAGAAAACCGGGTGTATTTTTATCCTATTAGGTAGCCTAAGCTTATAGTTTACTAGGCTAATAATATTCTATATTTTAAATAGTCTAATCTTAATATAGTTTAACTTTATACTTAGTTATTTTATTTTAATATTTTTGCGGAGTAGGTAGACTCTATCCCCCTTTTTAAAGGTTGGTGCAACACTCCAGTATTAATTATAATATCTTGCTAACCTTAGTATTAGGAATTAGATATTTATTAAAAGCTGTCCCTATAGCTCTTTAATATTTTCGACTAATAGTAGTGCCCTCTGGGCCCTTATACTATTAAGTTAGGGTTCTTAATACGCTTCTGGATTAAAACTATAGTTTGCAAAGAAAGGTAATACCTTTATTATTTCCGTAGATATACTATTATAGGCAAACTAGGCTATTAGTAGTAGTAATACCTAATTATCCTACCTGTAATTAATATAGCATTATAGGTACTATTTTAAAGTCTAATTAAGCCTTTCCGTTTACCCGTCCGTCTAAGGGTGAAACGCTGTAGAAAGCTTATACTTTGTTTCTAGTTATGCGGTAAGGGTCTGCTAGAATTTCAATATAAAGAGCTTGTTTTAGTCTGAAATTATTTCCTAGGGTAGCCTGTGGTTGCTAACAACGTACTTTAAAAAAGTATAGGCCAGATCCTCTGCTATTAATACTTCTTAGTAAGGGATAAAGTATATATATTTAGTTAGTCGGTCCGTAACTACTAATATTATATACTTTATACTTATTATAGGTTTAATAGACTATAGTAGCTTAACTATAAAGTTCTATATAATAGACTTCTATACTTTTTCCGGTGTAGAAGAACTCTTTATTAGTCCGTACGGTGCGTGTTATGCTAACTTATTCTTTATACACTCGCATTTGTGTACAATTTTCTCCGTTAGTTTCCGGAGTCCGGGGAAATAGAATGTCCTTGCAATTCTTTCCCGTGTTTTTTCCACTTCCTAGTGCCCGTGCACCGGTATACTATAGAATTCCTTAATAAGCTCTTTTTATAAGGTTTTAGGCACAAATATCTTATCCTGTAAAGTAATAATACCGTCCTAAATTTCTCTATATTCTTAGTTTATAGGTTCTGGGCGCAAACTTTGCTAGTTATAACCTGCTAAATCCCGGCTTTCTTAGTCTAGTTTCTAAGCTGCCTTAATTTATCTATACCACCTGTTATCCTCGGACCTATAAGTAGCTACTGCTTATATATAGTTAAATTTAAGGGTTCCTGGACTTCTTTCCCTAAGTATAGATTGCCTAGTCTTTCCGGCTCCTTCTATATAGTCTGGCCTTCGGCTAAGTGCGTTTATATAAGCGTTTTTAGATCCCTTTTAGTATATAATCCTAAAATTAAAGGTTCCTAGTTTTTCTAACTATTTTACTTATCTTCTATTTAACTCCTTAGTTATAGTAAAGTATATTAGATTTTTATAGTCTATATATACCTGTATTATATATACTGCTTTTTTAAAGTAAACTTTTTATTAACTAAATACTTCTACTATAGCTAGCAGTTCTTTATTATAGATATTATAGTTTAGCTTAGCTAGGCTTAGCTTCCGTAAGTAGAACGCTATAGAATGCAACTTCCCTTATTTATCTAGTTAGTTAAGTATCGCTCCTAATACTTTATCTAATATATTGCTTTTAATAGTAACTGGTTTCTATAGATTAAAAATTGCTAATACTAGTTTTAAGGCAAACCGTGCCTTTAGTTTATTAAATACGCCCTGCGCTTCTAAGGTCTATCTATATTTAATATCCTTTTTAGTAAGTTCTATAAGAGGCTCTGTAATTTTCGAGTAGCCCTTAATAAACTGCCTATAGTAATTAGCTAACCCTAGGAATAACTATAGTTCCTTTAAATTCGCGGGTTCTAGCTATTCTTAGATAGAGGACACCTTGCCTTTTTCTATCTCGATCTGTCCTAGACTAATAACGTATTCTAGGAATCCGACTCTTTGCCTGTAGAACTTGCACTTATCCGGGTTTACTGTAAGATTGTATTCTTTAAGTTTTTTAAGCACCTTTCGCACGTGTATCCTGTATTCGCTTAGCGTTTCTAAATATATAAGAATATTGTCGAGGTATACTACTGTAAACCGATCTAGGTAGCCTTTTAGTACTAAGTTAACTACTGCTTAAAATATTGCCGGCGCGTTAGTAAGCCTAAACGGCATTACTATATACTTAAAGTATCTATATTAAGTTCTAAAAGCCGTCTTCTATTCTTCTCCTTCTTATATCCTAATTAAATAGTACCCTTCGCGTAGGTCTATCTTTATAAAGTACTTAGCCTTATATAGTTAGTTTTTAAGTTTAGAGATTAAAGGTAATAGATAGCGGTTTTTAATTATAATTTTGTTTAGTTATCTATAGTCTATATAAAGGCATAGCTTGCTATTTACCTTTAGAACAAATATTATAGGGTAACCTGCAGGCGATTCTAATAGTCTAATAAATCCTTACTTTAGGTTCTTTTCTAGGTATTCTTCCAGCACTTCCAGCTTATTCTAGGCTAGTAAATAGATTAGTCTAAACTGCGGTTATTCGCCTGGTACTATAGGAATATAGTAATCCTAAGGTTAGTGCTTTAATAATATATTCTAAACCTTTTCTATAAAGGTTTCTTTAAACTTATTATATTCTTCTAGCACAACTAGTACTTTTACTGCCTTAGCTAGCTGCCGGCTGCTTAGGGGTCTAGGCTACTATTAGCTCGCTGCCCTGTCTTCTTTTTAGGCCTCTTTACCTCTTAAGGTATCTGTGTTAATATCTTGTTTTTGCTTAGGCTTATCCTGGCGCAGGGTACTCTTTAGTCTGCTTTCCGATTAAATCCTTACTTTACTAGACTTCTAATTAACTTAGGGGTTATACTGCTTTAGCTATAGTATGCCTAAGATTATATTATATCTCGCTGTGTTAGTTATATCTATACTAATAGTTTCTTTATATTTATTAATCTATATAACACCTAGTTAAGTTTTTATAGTTACTTACCCGTTACTATATTGCACAGGTGTGCTATCTACTATATATAGTCTATAGGGTCTGTTTTTCTATTGCTAAGGGATCTAGTTTCTTCTAATAAAGTTGTAGGATATAAAATTTCCTTGCGCGCTACTATCCAGCAGTACTTTCGCCGGGTTCCTACTAATCTTAACTAATAGAATTACGTGTCTGTAGTTCTAAATAGGAATAGAGTTAGGCTATATTGCCGGGTTCCTTTCTTTCTCTGCGATGTAGGCTTTTCCTACTAAAATAGCGATAGTTACAGTTTGCGTTCCTTTATCTTTAGCTGCTCCGTAGAACCTTATTCTTAGCTGCTCTAGCCGTTCTGTTGCTTAAGCGCCTGCTTGTTTTTTAGCTGTTCTTATAGCTAATAGTTCGCGTGTTTTATTTCGCAATGCACTAGATATAAGTCCTAGTAGTATATTCGCTAGTTTTTACCTTTCCTATATTCTATTAGGTACTAAGGGTCTAGAACTATAGTAGCTATTTCTATAAGTTTGTCTTTCTTACCTATAATATAGTGCTCTGTTTCCTTAAACAGTACTAGTTGCGTAATAATATAATATCTTATCTAATATAGGTACTATCCTTAATATTTCTTATATATTACGTGCTCGTCGCATTTATCTTCGATATATAATACCTAAGATATCTGTCTATAAAGTAGGTGGTTCCTATTTAGCTATTTATCTTCCTTACTATAGACGCCTGTTTTACTAATAGGGTATAAAGCTTTATAGATCTCGATTTTAGTTTGTTTTCTATATAGCTCTAGCGGTTCTTACTCTAGTCTAATACTAAATTCTCTGTTGCTAGATTATTTTTCTAGTTCGCAATCTTTATTACTGTTATAGTACTTCTTACTATTTTTAATAGGTAATTCGTTGTTCCGTTTCGTCTAGACGTTGCAGCTTAAGCCTTTAAATATATCTAATTTCGCGCGAGTTTCTGCGTTAAGGGTTGGCGTTGTTGTTGTTATTCCTGCGGCTGTAGCTATTTTTTCTCCTTCTTCTTTAATAAGTTGTCCGGTAACTCTTCCTATAGCTCTTAGGAATTAGTAACTTACTAGTTCTTTTAGCTCTGCGCCCGCTGTGGCGTTTTTAGCCTCTTACGCTTCTTATCCTCTATTAAGGCGTGCGAGAATTTCTCTTGCGCTTTATTTATATATAGCTATAACTCTGTTAACCTGTGCTTCCGTATTTAGTAACTCGGTTTCGCTGTTAGTTTATAGCTCGTCGTTTCGGGGTTCTAATCTTAGTTTAATTATCTGGAACGCCTTATCCGTCTCTAATAGGTAGTCGATTTCTATACTTTTAACTTCTACGTCCGCGTAGTAGTTGTCTGTAGGATTACTGTTATACTCTTCGTTCCTTATTATAGTAATAGTACGTCCCTTTGCCCTTTATATTAAATAGTACCCTATTGCCTACTTATCTAACTAATAGGTAAAGCAGTTATTATTATAGCACGCGGTCTATAATATGGAATTGTGGCGGTCTATATTCGGTTTTGCTATAATTGCTGCTATTCGGGTGTTCTTAGAGCACTTATTCGCGAAGTGTTCTTATTCTCCGCATAATAGGCATACGCCGTTGCGCTTTCTATCTTGCCTTTCTTTATCGGTAATTGGTCTATTCTTCTAGTTATTGCGTTATTTTGTAATATCGATCTCTATACAATCTCTGTAGTCGCGGTTAGTTACTTTTAGCTTTAGTCTAGCTAGTTAGGCGTAAAAATAAAGTCCTTTTTTACCTGCCCGTTCTAGTTGTTGTTTATGCTATTAACTATCGATCCGTATTGCTATTTCCTTAAGTTTATAGAGTGTTAGAGGCCTTTTACCTTATGTAATTTTATTCTTAATATTTTCTTTAAGACCTCTGTAGTACTATACTTGCAGAGTTTTATCTCCCTATAATAGCTTAGACGCGATTTGTATAAATTCTAAAGTATAGCAGCTAGTTAAGCTCTTTTGCTTTAGAACTGCTATTTTCTATTCCGCTGTCCGTTCTTTATTAGTATTTCTAAAGGTTATCTACAGTGCTAACTTAAAGTATTTATAATTGCTAAATATAACGTTGGTTTCTAGTTTCCGATCGTCTGCGTCGGCGTTGCCGAGCCAATTTATAAGCATCGGGTTAAACTAGTTAAACGCTTCTTTCTTTAAAAAGGTGGCTGCTATGCAGACCTTATCCAATTTAAATTTAAGGTTGCTTTAGTTCGTGCGCAGGTATAGCCTTATCTGCGTTATAAACGCTCGTAAAGCTCCTTTTTCCCTAGTAAACTCTTCGGGTTTATTTATTTTATAGCCTCTGTAGCTAACTACTCTAGTAGTAGTAAGCTTTTCTTAGACGGTCTAAAGATTTTCCTATAGGGCTATAATTTCTTTATCTTTAGTATTGCTAGCTTCTTCCAGTATTTATATTTGTATAAGCAACGCCTGCATACGTGTTGCTACTTTAGTTATAGTTAGGGTTAGTCCAGTAGTCGTGCTGCCCGAAGGGGTTAGTAGGGCTATCTTAATTAATTGTCTATATACAACTCCTTTAATATAGCGGTGTTTAAAATATAACAGGTCGTCTTTTCTATACCTTCTAAGTATTATACACTAAGGCAGGGTATAGGTTAAGTTGTTGTCGGGGTGCAATAGTCTTTAAAAGGTAAGGCAATAATTAATTAAGGTATAAGACGGGGTTATTACTTCTAATAGGTAGTATTAAAGTCTTAAGTTAAATATAAGGTTCCTATTTATGCAAAGGAGCGTCCTTATATATAAGAAGTCCGTCCTATAAAATCTATTTACTTATTCGGCTTTTAGAGCTCGTAGCCCTTAAGCGCCTTAAGCCCGACAAGCGCTCGCTTAGCTCTATACTTACTTCTCTCTATAAGCTTAATAAGCTATTATATAACCCTGTTCTTATAATATCCTATTCTTAGATCGTTTCTATCTACTAGCAGTCTGTAGGGGAATCCAGGATCTCTATGCGTTTTATACGTGACCTCTTTAGTCCCGTAATCTAGTTCTGCGTAATTAGTCTTATCTGCTTGCTTATTTCCGCGAGTGCCTCTGCGCTCGGGTTGTTCGTATTACAGGTTGTAATATATAGGGATAACTTTAATCTAGCCGGTTAAGTTATTAATAATAGTTAGCTAGTAGCAACTACTATTAAAACCCTTATTAAATAGTCCTGTAACGTTTATATAGAGGAGTTCTATTAGATATTCTCCCTTATAACCTAAGCAGTTATATAGCTTTTTAGTTATTTGCCCCTAAAAGTATAGGTTATATAGTTTTTGCAGCTCTATATTTTAAATACTATAGGCTTACTTTTTAAGCTATTATAAGTTTATATTACTTAGGTAAGCTAGTTAGTTATACTAAAGGGTTCACTATAGGCTAATATAGTAAGCTAGAAAAAAAAGGTTTATTTATAGGTTAAGTGCGTAAATACTATAGTATTTACTTATAGTATATAAGCTCTTTTTACTTAACTTATTATAAATACTTACACCTTTACTTAAGAACTTAACTTTAGCTCTGTATTTAAGTAACTAGAGTATAGATATAAGGCTTACGTACGCGGATAGAATAAAGAGGATATTATTAAAAATAAGCTATTTTCTTCTACCCTGTATATTATATAGTATATTTATTATACCTACTTCTAAAAAAGATATAGATATATTAACGCTCTAAAGTACGGGCCTATAGTATATACCTATTTAAATAAACTTTAAGGCGTTGTTATATATATACTAGATACAGCCACTATTAATAATCTAGGCGTCGCGGATTAGAAGCGTTTTTATAGTTATTATTATAAGGGTATAGGTAAGTGCAGTATAATTACTTCTAATATCCTTTCTAAATACTATATTAATATTTTCTTCTATAGCCTTTATTACTATAAAGGTGGGCTTCTTTAGGTCTTTCGGGCTACCTGTATTATTATTCTTATTATTAGTAGAGTACTATTTTTTTAATAGTTTGCGACCGTTAGCTTATAAGCCCTGTGCCCTTACCTTATATCCCTTTTTATTTTTCCCTTAGCTTTTTAGCCTTAGATTTTTCTTAAAGTATTTAGTTTTAATATAGCAGGGCTTTTAGTAGAAAAAGCAGTAGGAAATATTATTAATCTCGATTTAGTATATAGTTCTATCGGATAATAGAATAAGGTTCTTCTAGCTAGGCCCCTAAATTAGAGTAAAAGCAGGTAGCGCCTGCATATTACTTAATTATTTTCCTAGCTACTTCTTTTTATATTCTTTTTTAATTGCCTTGCCTTTAATATAGTTAAATATAGGTGCAGCCTTAATAATATACCCGTTTACGTTTCTATTATTAATAAAGTCTATCTGCCTAAAAATATAATTACAGAAGCCTTTATATTTAGCACCTAGCGCGTGTATAAAAAAGAATATACGCTTAATTTCTAAAGTAATATAATTAGGGTTAAAGAGAAGTTTCTTAGCGTAAATCCTTTTAATTTCGGCTTTTAGGGCCTAAGTGCTTCTATATTTTTCTTATATAAGGGATATATACTGCCGCTGTAGGTTAATATATATTTCTAAACCTTCTAGTTTAAAGTTTTTTTTAACTGCCTATAAAAAAAATTAAACTTAATAGATTTTAAAAGTATTAATCTATTATACGGTATTATATATTAGCTTTACTGCGATTATTACTATATAGAACTTCTGGCGGTGCTGCTATTATTATATATCCTCTTCTTCTATAGGTGGAGTTACTCTGTTTTCGGTAATAGTAGATATTTAGATAAATTTATTAACCTTCTAGTTCTACCTAAACTAGTTACTAGTATTATCTAATATTAGAATAGTATTATAGAATATATTTAGGCTAAATTGCTTAAACTTTATAATATTAGTTATAGTAAAATTAGGTGCTTCTCTGCGCTAAAAAACTCTAATTTATTGCTAAGCAGGTGTAACAGGTTGTCTCTTCTATACCTTCTAAGTGTTTTACACTAAGGCAGGGTATAGGCAAGTTGTTATTAGGGTGCAATAGTTTTTAAAAGGTAAGGCAATAATTAATTAAGGTCTAAAACGGGGTTATTACTTCTAATAGGTAGTATTAAAGTCTTAAGTTAAATATAAGGTTCCTATCTATGCAAAGGAGCGTCCCTTTATATAAAAGCTCCGTCCTAAGAAACCTCTTTACTTGTCCTGCTCTTAGAGCTCGCAACCCTTAAGCGCCTTAAGCCTAATAAGCGCTCGTTCGGCTCTATACTTACTTCTCTCCGCGAGCTTAACGAGCCATCACGTGACCCTATCCTCGTGATGTCCTCTTCTTAGATTGTTCCCATCCACCAGCAATCTGTGGGGGAATCTAAGATCCCTATACGTCTTATATATAACCCTCTTAGTCTTGTAACCTGGTTCTGCGTAATTAGTCTTATCTACTTGCTTATCTCTATAAGTACCTCTGCGCTCGGGTTGTTTATATTACAGGTTGTAATACTTGCTCCCTCTTCTAAGGCTTTCGGCCCGAAAGTACTTCCGTGGTGGGGTCTCGGATAAGTAGCTGGCGATGCCCTATCTGTTAGGCTATTATTATACCACTCTGTTTCTTCCTTTATAATATCTAACGCTTTAAAAGCTAAGAAATAAGAAAGCTGTTTTATGCTTACTAATTGTATTAACGCGTCTGGTTTAAAAGTTATACCTTATTCCCGGTACAAGTCTTAGGGTTTATTGTGTATAGTTTCCGCACCTAACTCGGATTGTTATGCTGCCTGCGTTCGGGCGCAACAATCGAACTATAATATTGCTGGTATTTCCGCAGCTGCCTATAAGCCGTTTACCTTTACCATTGCTTTTTCTAGTTCTTCCGCTAAGCTATTTAGGGCGAAAGTTGTCCCGCGATAAGGATAAACTCCGTCGCGAGGAGTCGGAGACTTGTGCGACCCTTTCTTCCCTCTTAGATGCCCAGAAAGCTGCTATAATAAAGCTCGAGCGTCTGGATTCTTAAAAAGAGCTGTTGCATAAGCGTGGTAAGAAGATAATGCGTTGGGGTTTCGAGACTCTAGAAGAGCTTAAGGAAGATAATTAGAAGAAGGCTAAGCAGAAAAAACAAGAGCGTGCCGAGCAGGAAGGCTTACCTTCTGCCTTAGGAACTATCGGGTATTCTTCTTTCCCTTTAGGTGTGCTGGGTACTGCCAGCCGTCCGTTCTATTGCTATATATTCTAATTATATAGCAGTGGCATTCCCTCTCCGGGTTCCTTCGATCCTTCCTAGTTAAACGGTGCGCTGTCGCCGTTTTTCTAGGCTGTTCCGGATTCTGGCGGTGAAACTGCTGCAGGAGTTTCTAACAGTTCGCTAAACTCTTAACTAGTTCCTATATATTCTCGGAGGTGTTGTATTCTTTCTACTTAATTAGGTACTCCTTTTGCTAACCGTGTTATTAGGAATCTAGGATTTGCTTAACCTTATATTTATTATTATTATTAACCTCTATATTATTTTCCAGCTTAGTATTTAGTGGTGCGGGTTCTAGTAGCAATATATAGAAGACCGGGTGTATTTTTATCCTATTAGGTAGCCTAAGCTTATAGTTTACTAGGCTAATAACGTCCTATATTTCAAATAGTCCAATCTTAATATAGTCTAACTTTATGCTTAGTTACTTTATCTTAATATTTTTGCGGAGTAGGTAGACTCTATCCCCCCTTTTAAAGGTTAGTGCAACACTCCAGTATTAATTATAATATCTCGCTAACCTTAGTATTAGGAATTAGATATCTATTAAGAGCTGCCCCTATAGCTCTTTAATATTTTTAACTAATAGTAGTGCCCTCTGGGCCCTTATACTGTTAAGTCGGGGTTCTTAATACGCCTCTGGATCGAAACTGTAGTTTGTAAAAAAGGGTAATACCTTTATTATCTCCGTAGATGCACTATTATAGGCGAACTGGGCTATTAGTAGTAGCAATACCTAATTATCTTACCTGTAATTAATATAGTATTATAGGTACTATTCTAAAGTCTAATTAAGCCTTTCTATTTGCCCGTCCGTCTAAAAGTAAAACGCTGTGGAAAGCTTATACTTTGTCCCTAGTTGTGCAGTAAAGGTCTGCCAGAATTTTAATATAAAGAGCTTGTCTCGGTCTGAAATTATCTCCTGGGGTAGCCCGTGGTTGCTAATAATATACTTTAAAAACATATAGGCCAGATTTTCTGCTATTAATACTTCTTAGTAAGGGATAAAGTATATATATTTAGTTAGTCGGTCCGTAACTACTAATATTGTGTTATACTTTATACCTGTTATAGGTTTAATAGACTGTAGTAGTTTAACTATAAAGTCCTATATAATAGATTTCTATACCTTTTCTAGTATAAAGGGACTCTTTATTAGTCCGTACAGTGCGTGTTATACCGACTTATTTTTTGCGCACTTGCATTTATATACAATTTTCTCCGTTAATTTCCGGAGTCCGGGGAAGTAGAATGTTCTTGCAATTCTTTCCCGTGTTTTTTCCACTCCCTGGTGCCCGTGCACTAGTATACTATAGAATTCCTTAACGAGCTCTTTTTATAAGGTCTTAGGTATAAATATTTTGTCCCGTAAGGTAATAATACCGTCCTGGATTTCTCCGCGTTCTTGGTTTATAGGTTCTGGGCGCAAACTTTGCTAGTTATAACCTGCTAAATCCCGGCTTTCTTAATCTACCTTCTGTGCTGCCTTAATTTATTTATACTACTTATTATCCTCGGACCTGTAAGCAACTGCTGCTTATATATAGTTAAATTTAAGGGTTTCTAGACTGGTTTCCTTAAGTATAGGTTGCCTGGTTTTCTCGGCTCCTTTTATATAGTCCGGCCTTTTGCTAAGTGCGTCTATATAAGTATTTTCAGATCCCTTTCGGTATATAATCTTGAAATTAAAGGTTCCTAGCTTTTCTAACTATTTTTTCTATCTCCTGTTTAACTCTTTAGTTATAGTAAAGTATATTAGATTTTTATAGTCTATATATACTTATACTGTGTATACTGCCCCTTTAAAGTAAACTCTCTACTATTTAAATACTTCTATTATAGCTAACAGTTCCTTGTTATAGATATTATAGTTTAGCTTAGCTATACTTAGCTTTTATAAGTAGAACGCTATAGAATACAGTTTCCCTTATTTATCTAGTTAGTTAAGTATTGCTCCTACTGCTTTATCCAACGCATTGCTCTTAATAGTAACTGGTTTCTGTAGGTTAAAGATTGCTAATACTAGTTTTAAAGTAAACCGTGCCTTTAACCTATTAAATACACCCTGTACTTCCGGGGTCTATCTATATTTAATATCTTTCCTGGTAAGTTCTGTAAGTAGCTCTGTAATTTTTAAGTAACCCTTAATAAACTGCCTATAGTAATTAGCTAACCCTAGGAATAACTGTAGTTCCTTTAAATTTATAGGCTCTAGCTATTCTTAGATAGAGAACACCTTGCCTTTTTCTATCTTAATCTGTCCTAGACTAATAACGCATTCTAGGAATCCGACTCTCTGCCTATAGAACTTGTACTTATTCGGGTTTACTATAAGATTATATTCTCTAAGTTTTTTAAGTACCTTTTACACGTGTATTTTATATTTACTTAGCGTTTCTAAGTATATAAGGATATTATCGAGGTATACTACTATAAACCGATCTAGGTAGCCTCTTAACGCTAAGTTAACTACTGCCTGGAATATTACTGGCGCATTAGTAAGCCTAAATAGTATTACTATATACTTAAAGTATCTATATTAAATTCTAAAAGCCGTTTTCTACTCTTCTCCTTCTCTTATCTAAATTAAATAGTACCCTTCGCGTAGGTCTAGCTTTATAAAGTACTTAGCTTTATATAGTTAGTCTTTAAGCTTAGAGATTAAAGGTAATAGATAGCGGTTTTTAATTATAATTTTATTTAGTTATCTGTAATCTATATAAAGGCGTAGCTTACTATTTATTTTTAGGACAAATATTACAGGGTAACCTACGGGCAATTCTAATAGTCTAATAAATCCTTACTTTAGGTTCTTTTCTAGGTATTCTTCCAGCACTTCTAGCTTATTCTAGGCTAGTAAATAGATTAGTCTAAACTGCGGTTGTTCGCCTAGTACTAGGGGAATATAGTAATCCTAAGGTTAGTGCTTTAGTAGTATATCCTAAACCTTCTCTATAAAGATTCCTTTAAATTTATTATATTTTTCTGGCACATCTAGTACTTTTGCTGCCTTGGCTAGCTGCCGGCTGCTTAGGGGTTTAGGCCACTGTTAGCTTGCTACCCTATTTTCTTCTTAGGCCTTTTTACCTTTTAAGGTATCTATATTAATATCTTATTTTTGCTTAGGCTTATCCTAGCGCAGGGTGCCCTTTAGTCCGCTTTCTAATTAAATCCTTACTTTACTAGACTTTTAATTAACTTAGGGGTTATACTGCTTTAGCTATAGTATACCTAAAATTATATTATATTTTGCTGTATCTGTTATATCTATGCTAATAGTTTCTCTATATTTTTTAATCTATATAACACCTGGTTAAGTTTCTATAGTTACCTGCCTATTACTATATTATATAGGTATGCTATCTACTATATATAGTCTATAAGGTCTGTTTTTCTATTACTAAGGGATCTAGTTTCTCCTAATAAAGTTGTAGAATATAAAATTTCCCTATGCGCTACTATCTAGCAGTGCTCTTACCGGGTTTCTACTAATCTTAACCAATAGGATTATATACCTGTAGTTCTAAATAGGAATAGAGTTAGGCTGCGTTGCCGGGGTCCTTTTTTTTTCTGTAATATAGGCTTTTCCCACCAGAGTAGCAATGGTCGCAGTTTGTATTCCTTCGTCCGTGGCTGCTCCGTAGGACCTTATTCTTAGCTGCTCTAGCCGTCCTATTGCTTAAGCGCCTGCTTGTTTTTTAGCTATTTTTATAGCTAATAGTTTGCATGTTTTATTTCGCAGTATACTAAATATAAGTCCTAGTAATATATTTGCTAGTTTTTACCTTTCCTATATTCTATTAGGTACTAAGGGTCTAAAACTATAGTAGCTACTTCTATAAGTTTGTTTTTCTTACCTATAATATAGTACTCTATTTCCTTAAATAGTACTAGTTGCGTAATAATATAATATCTTGTCTAATATAGGTACTATCCTCGATGTTTCTTGTATATTATATACTTATTATATTTATCTTTAATATAAAATACCTAAGATATCTATCTATAAAATAGGTAGTTTCTATCCAGCTATTTATCTTCCTTATTATAAACACCTGTTTCCCTAATAGAGTATAAAGCTCTATAGATCTTAATCTTAGTTTACCTTCTATATAGCTCTAGCGGCTTTTACTCTGGCCCTATACTAAATTCTCTATTGCTAGACTACTTTTCTAGTTCGCAATTTTTATTACTATTATAGTACTCCTTACTATCCTTAACAGGTGATTTATTGTCTAGTTCTTGCCAGATATTACGGCTTAGGCCTTCTAATATATCTAATCTTGCGCAGGTTTCTGCGCTAATAGTTGCTATTAATATCCCTGCGGCTGCGGCTATTCTTATTTCTTCTTCTCTAGTAAGCTGTTCTATAACTCTTCCTATAGCTTTTAGGAATTAGTAACTAGCTAGTACTCTTAGCTCTGCGCCCGCTGTGGCGTTTTTAGCCTCTTGCGCTTCTTATCCTTTATTAAGGCGTGCGAGAATTTCTCTTGCGCTTTATTCGTACGTAGCTATAACTCTGTCGACCTGTACTTCCGTGTTTAGTAACTCGGCTTTGCTGTTGTCTAGTAGCTCGGGTACGTTGGTTTAGGGTTCTAATCGCGGTCCGATTATCTGGAACACCTTATCCGTTTCTAACGGGTAGTTAATCTCTATACTCTTAACTTCTACGTCTGCGTAGTAGTTATCTGTAGGGTTGCTGTTATACTTTTTATTCCTTATTATAGTAATAGTACGTCCTTTTGCCCTTTACGTTAGATAGTACCCTATTACTTACTTATCTAACTAATAGGTAAAGCAGTTGTTATTATAGCACGCGGTCTATAATATAGAATTGTGGCGGTCTATATTCGGCTTTATTATAACGGCTGCTGTTCTGGTGTTCCTAGAGCACTTATTCGCGAAGTGTCCCTATTCTCCGCACAATAGGCATGCGCTGTTGCGTCTTCTTTCTTACCTTTTTTTATCGGTAATTAGTCTACCCTTCTAGTTGTTGCGTTGTTTTATAATATTAATCTCTATGCAATTTCTATAGTTATAGTTGGTTACTCTTAGCTTTGGTCTGGCTAGTTAGGCGTAAGGATAAAGTCCTCTTTTATCTGCTTGTTCTAGTTATCGCTTATACTATTAACTGTCGATTTATATTGCTATTTCCTTAAATTTATAGAGTATTAGAGGCCTTTCGCCTTATGCAATTTTATTCTTAATATTTTCTTTAAGACCTCTGTAGTACTATACTTGCAGAGCTTTATCTCCCTATAATAGCTTAGACGCGATTTATATAAATTCTAAAGTATAGCGGCTAGTTAAGCCCTTCTGCTTTAGAACTGCTATTTTCTGTTCCGCTATTTGTTCTTTGTTAGTGTTTCCGAAGGTTATCTAAAGTGCTAACTTAAAGTATCTATAGTTGCTAAATATAACATTGGTTTCTAGTTTCCGATCGTCTGCGTCGGCGTTACCAAGCTAATCTATAAGCATTGGGTTGAACTAGTTAAACGCTTCTTTCTTTAAGAAGGTGGCTGCCATGCAGACCTTATCTAATTTAAATTTAAGGTTGCTTTAGTTTGTGCGCAGGTATAGCCTTATCTATGTTATAAACGCTCGTAAAGCTCCTCTTTTCCTAGTAAACTCTTTAGGCTTATTTATCTTATAGCCTCTATAGCTAACTACTCTAGTAGTAGTAAACTTTTCTTAGATAGTCTAGAGATTTCCCTATAGGGCTGTAATCTCTTTATTCTTAGTATTGCTAGCTTCTTCCAGTGTTTATATTTGTGTAAGCAACGCCTGCATGCGTGTTGCTACCTCGGTTATAGTTAGGGTTAGTCCAGCAGTTATGCTACCCGAAGGGGTTAGTAGGGCTATTTTAATTAATTGTCCGTATGCGACTCCTTTAATATAGCGGTGTTTAAAGTATAATAAGTTGTCTCTTCTATACCTTCTAAGTATTTTATACTAAGGCAGGGTATAGGTAAGTTATTATTAGGGTGCAATAGTCTTTAAAAGGTGAGGCAATAATTAATTAAGGTCTAAAACGGGGTTGTTACTTCTAATAGGTAGTATTAAAGTCTTAAGTTAAATATAAGGTTTCTATCTATATAAAGGAGCGTCCCTTTATATAAAAGCTCCGTCCTAAAAAACCTCTTTACTTGTCCTGCTCTTAGAGCTTGCAACCCTCGAGCGCCTTAAGCCCGACGAGCGCTCGTTCGGCTCTATGCTTACTTCTCTCCGCGAGCTTAACGAGCTATTACGTGACCCTGTCCTCGTGATATCCTCTTCTTAGATCGTTCCTATCCACCAGCAATCCGTGGGGGAATCTAAGATCCCTATGCGTTCTATACGTAACCCTTTTAGTCCCGTAACCTGGTTCTGCGTAATTAGTCTTATCTGCTTGCTTGTCTCCGCGAGTGCCTCTGCGCTCGGGTTGTTCGTATTACGGGTTGTAATACCTAGGCTTTAAAATTAAATAAATAGACGTTAAAACGGCCTTTCTATATAGTAATATAGACTATAAAATCTATATTAAATAGCTATACTATATAGCGGACGGCATACTAAAGGTCTATAAACTTTAGAAAGTACTTTATAGCCTAAAGTAAGCTTTTTATATTTAGTATTAGACTTTTATAAACTTTTTATATAGTCTTAGCTTTAAACTAATTAATACTAACCTTAGAATTTTTATATAAAGTAATATATATATCGCAGTATATATTAATAACCTTCTAATTATTAGACTAAGTATTATAGAAATTAAAAGAATTAAGAAAGGCCTAAGAAACTATTTCTAAATAATAGACCTTAGACTATATAGCTACTATTTTAGGATATCTATTTAGTAAAACTATTAGAATAGAATACTATACCTAAGTTAAAAAGCTTATATTAATAAGGTTATTTATTAGTTTAGAATCGACAACTACGCTCCTATTAGCATGCTAATAGAAACCTTACTACTATTAGAAAATATTCTAGAATATAACTGCTTTCTAGATTAAAAAGCGGAATACTAATATATTATAGAATTTCTAATATATATTATACTTAGAACTAGAGGAGATATTATATATATAGTTTCTATAGTAAGCCGGTATTTAGTAAATCCTAGGCTATAATATATAAAGCTTACTTAATATATTCTACAGTACCTTAAAAGTATAAAAAATCTTAGACTTATATATAAAGGTTACCTTTAGATATTAAAAGGTTTTATAAATGCAGACTAGGCTAGATATTATAATATAAGATAATTAATAGCTGGATACCTATTTAATATTAGAAGCAGAGCAATTAGCTAGCAGTTTAAGCGCTAGAGTATTATTACTCTATTAACCTATAAAGCAGAATTTATAGGATAGATATAAGTAACTAAAAAGGTAATTTAGTTAAAAAGACTCCTTAATAAGCTAAATATAGGCTAAGGAAAAGCTGCAATAATTATATATAGTAATAACCAGGGAGCTATTGCTCTATTCTTAAACCTACAGTACTACTTACGCACAAAGTATATGGAAATCCAGCGCAAGTGGCAAGGAGAGGTTTAAGACGCTGGAACAGTTGAACTGAAGTATGTTCCAACTACAGCACAAATCGCCGATAGATTTACCAAGCCTCTTGCACGAGACAGATTTAAATAGTTTCGGAGAGGGCTAGGTATCGAGTGATCCGCACGAACTATCAGCTTCGAGCGGAGGCAGAACACAGGCACCCTTTCCTTCTCTTTTTGCCTTTAAGGTTTTTGAAGGTTTTAACGGGGTCTGTTAGAGCCGTGACAAATTGTCGCTAGCACTCTTCCTAGTGAAGATAGCCATCGAGTGGGAGTGTTGAATGTCACGGTTAATGGTGGCTGAAACGATGTGACAAGGGGTGAGAATGGATACATATATGAGGCACCCCGCCCATCCATAGCCAGACAATAAATGAAGACACAATCACTTGCTCAACAGGAATGGTACGGAGCCCATACTGGTCCCTGGCATTCACAGTTTGTACCATTACAATGGTGTGTCGGTACGACTCACATATCAGTACAAATTCGGGCCGAATTTGTACTGGTACGTTAGTCGACTCTAATCTTTGATCGAGTGTACTGAGCTACTTGGCTATACCAGCCCTTGCACACCCATCTTCTCCCCGGACTCCCTTTTCGTTCGCTGCCGACAGTTCGGACGCAGGTTCAGACCTCTGGTTTCATAGTGGAGTCTCTGACCAATCTGGGCGATCGGGACATCACGGGTGGTACCATCGACAGCATCGACAACGTCGCAACCTGCGTGAATGACGCTACAGGACTGGGCCAGTGCCCGACTGGTTCGTGGCCGCAAATGTTTCTCGCCAAGTACTACCTTTGGAGGCGAGAGAATTTGCTAATAGGTAATACACTATCTGTACGAAGCCCTTTGGAACTTCTACTAGTTGCCAATCATCTCTAAGTTTGTTGCTCTCCTTCTCTTCACTCTGTGTGTATCCAGCTATAGCAGTAAGTGTCCCTACGCTAAGCCATGGCGAGGGAGGTAGGCTTCCTTTTATGAGACACCTAACTACAGAGTCTAATGTCCGACTTATTTCGACACCTTAAGGGTATGCATGAATTATATAAGTTAGAAGAGCTGCTAACATGCCCTCAGTGAATCTGGTATCATTGCTATAGAGTGGTAAGCTTGCGCTGTGTACACGGATGTGCTTCTTACATTTGAGTTTCAAGATTGGGGTGACAAACCAACACAATGCCTAATCCAAGATGAGCAGCTACCATGCACCACCGTTTGCCGATCTTCTTGTGCTTTTGCAGACTTTCTCGGCGCTGCTTCGGTGTCCGCAAATCAGCTTGATCAATTTGAGAGCTAGCCATCTCTTCAAGGATTTTGTCGGTTGCAATGCTGGCTGTGTTCCTGCCGCGAGAGCGTTGGCTTAGCATGTTTGAATTGTTTCGTAAATCTATGCATAACTGCTCATAGTAGTGATAGAGAACGATTCTAGCCACTCGGAGCCTGACTGGATCCACTACGGAACCTTTTTCAAGTATCTCAGCATAGTGGAAACCCTTGAACAACCTTTCTGTAATTGTGCCATCCTGGGTCGGATTAGTTAAGGAAGGACGATCCCAAAAACCATTCCGGCTACCAAGGCGGAAAGATTCTACGAAAGTTTCTAAATCCACTCATAGAAACGAGTCGCCGAGTTTGATAATTTCTATTATAACATCGGGCTTAAGGGCGTACTCGGAATGGCTACTGTATATAGACGTTAATACAGTAAAGGCTGCTAGAAAATGAGATTGTGAGCATCCTGATTCAATCTGTGACGAACTTCGACCATAAGGTTGGGAAATCTGCGACGAGTCCAAGGCACAATCATTTGAGTCAAGGTCTCGAGGGGAAGACGGTGGGGAGGTGGTGTGCGATTCGTGTGGAGTTTCGCTTGCCAATTCACATGCACCGCAAGCCGGCTTATGACGTGTCGTATTCGGTATGTTGTCTTTGTGCAATGTTGGAGATGTGCTGCAGCTTGCTGGGGGCATTTCGACATATTCCTGCATCTCCAAGTCGTGACGATAATCCACAGCCTCCAAGTGGACGCTTGCCGTCGGCTCAGCCGTATTGTGCACCGGAGATGGATCTTCTAACGTAGTATATGTGGCGAAGAGGTCCCGGTCGCAAAGCGTCTCTACTGTTGCTGGCTGAGTTGGACTAGTCGGACGTGATGACGGACTACTTTCGGCACCGATGGCTTCGGAAGGCAAACCTTCAATCAAGGTTGGTGGAGACAGATGTTCGACTAGAATTTCCCAGGTGACCGTCAAGGAGCCCGGAGTTCGATTGATAATAAGCTTATGTGGCAAGAGTCTTGAGCAAACTACTTCCAGATCTTCAGCTTGTGCCACTGCGAGTGCTGACAAAAAAGCTTTGCCTAGTGAAATAACCTACTCAAAGTTCAGCCAAATCTATAACGTCAGTAATAGGTACCCTACCTTCTCTTCTCTTATTCCGGCGCAAGCGTCGTTGAGCAACAATCCATTGCTAGTATCGTCCTAAACTGTGTGAGAATCGTCTCCCGTATTGCAAAAGTTCACCTACAAGTAGAGCAAAAAGGGACCGCATAGTTTGTGGCAGAGAAGTGTTGAGATAAGGTCCCTGCGACGAAGAATACGTGTTTCGTGGGCTTTAAGTCCAGGAAAGAATACGCTTGGACGCATTTGGACAAGTGGACTTGGCAAATTCTAAAGTTAGGTGCCTTCTCGCGAAGCGCCGAAAGTGAAACGCTTATGAAACGGTGGAGTCGGTGCCTGGTCGGAGCACGTCTCTTGTAACTGGATGCGCAATTCGTGTTGCCCGTTAAACCCCCTTGTTGAGAGGATGAACCTTCTTGCAACCCCCTCGTCCCCCCCCCCGACAATGACAACACCCAGCACTCAACCCCGCACATCTCCAGCAGCTGCAGAAGCTCGTTCGTCAAGCACTCACCGACGACCGACGTGCTATCATTTAATTCCTGTCACCTCCAGGTCTTTTTTGCACTGCCTTTTTAACCTTTCCCGTCGCCGCCTGCAGACTACCTCCCCAAGTCGCGTAGAAACAACGCCCTCATCATCCCTCCGTCCCGTCCGCCCTCACTGAGATGAGTCTGCCGCCGAACGCTCTATCGGCCGACCGATAACCCTCATCTTCCTGCCCTGCCTTGAAGCGCAGGCTCGTTCTTTACATGAGTTGCTGGCAGGGTACCGACCCGGACAATGCCACCTCCGAGGGCACCGAATGTCCCGCAACGCCGTTGAGGTACTTCACCCTCGCCTTTCCCCGGATGAACGTCCCGCTGTACGCCCGCAGCGTTGTCAGCCAGCTCAAAAACACTCCAAGCTGAGAGGGCCATCTCCAGACGCACCAGGGCTCTTCAATCCGCGTCTCTAGTCAATCGGAGATCGCTGAGTCTTCTGTTTCAACCGTGGCACAGAAGGCGGGGGTTCGGGAGGCCACTGCGGCCACTGGGGCCGCGCTGGGCCACTTTTTGGAGAGACGGGAGGTATTTCAAACATGCTCACCCGTCTACAACTGTTCCAGTTGACTCCGGCTCCAAAGCTAACCTTGATATCGCAAGGCCCGAATTTCGCCTCCTGGTCCGACCAGTTGCTCGATCGAGCCTTCAAGAACTCCTGCATACAGGCATCCATTTCGTCCTCCGTCATGTCGCGGCCATTCTTCTCAATTTCACGGATCAGCTTCGCGGCACGTTTCTGCTGGATGTCGATTAGCGCTTTGTACTTCTGAATGCCTCGGTGGCGCGGGAAGAGGTCTGCGACGCGGTTCTGCTAGTCGGCGTCGCAGCGGAGCTCGGCGCACATCTCGAGGAGGGCCTCGGACTTCTTGAGTCGGAGGCGTTCGGCTAGGTAGTATGTTAGGACGTCCGAGCTGATCAAGCCGGCCCATGGGTCCCGTGGGGGAGCTAACGTACGGTGTTTTTTCATAGATGTAGGTTGGCATTTTGATGCTTGATGACTCTGGAGGATGAGTTGTGTGGGGATGTTGCAGGCATCTTTGGACGCTTTTATAGGGAGAAGAAAGGTACTGACATATCATACAATGTAGGGTGTGTTTGAGGAAGAGCTTTGCGAACCTGTAAATACAAGGTAAAAAGTGTCAGGTCATTGTGAAGCTCGAAGGATCTTAGTAGAACTAGCGGAACCGCGAGGTTCGCTGGATTACACTGAATCGCCCATCGAATGAACAGAAATCCACTCGAGATCCCAGAAGCATGGTGTTGAGGGTTACAACAGCCGTGAGCAACGTGCATCAAAGGTGGTGGCGTTGTTTGTATCTACAAGGGTACAAAGGAGAAAGGGGAGAAGGCGGTCCTCGAAGCACAGATCTTGATCACGTGATGCTCTGCAATCTAATCAGATGGAGAAGATCATCCCATCCAGCGTCTTCAGCCTCGCTGTCCCGCAACCCGACATCGTTCACACCGCCTCGCGTCAAATTATCAATCAAGAACACAAACCGCCCCCCTCCATTACTGTCGCTGCGGTAGGCAAGGTGCTTATAGCAGAGCTGCGCATCAAGCATACGCCATCACGAAGCGCATACAGTGCTTAAGACCTGGTTGACGATACTTCATTTCTAGAGATTGCTTCTAACCGAACCATCCAGGGCTATTCTTGGGAGAGGTTTATACTAGATCAAGGGCACAAAGCGTCCCCTCTGAAAGGCCTCTGCGGATCCCTATACGTGGTTACCTCTGCTTCTTTTACTGCCTTTGCTCACATGACGCTCAAAAGGGGCATATACCGGCAAAAGCGGCCCCGACAGAAAGCTTGGTTTAATGCTTATATCTAATTAGGGAACGACGGCCGCGGAGTGCCCGTCTTGCGCAAGCCACATGGCATCTAGATGGTACTAGTGGTAGGGCGGATGTAGGTACAGCCCACTTAGCGCGCGCCAAAGTCTTCCGACGGCAGGAAAAGCCGCGGGGATATCGCCTAACGCAAACATTCCCATGCCTGAAATCAGGACTATCGTGCTGTGGCAGATTTGTGGCGGATTTGTGGCGGCTGGCGGGCCTGGATCGATCTAGCACGCGTTCGGGGTCTGGGGCTGAGCCGCTAAGCAATATTGGTTGCTCGCTCTGGATGGCTTGGCCCCTGAAGAGGCCCGCTTCCTCAACGACACCCATAGACTCCCAAAGCCAGAACCCGCTGTGCCGCTCCTAACGCTAACTATCGGATTGACTCAAGCCCTGCATCTAGCCGAGCCTCGTGGGTGCCTGACAGCGGACCATGCTTGCCTGTTTTGATCAATACCAGTCCGTTCTGGTCATGGGATGGGATTCTGAAGGCGGCCACAGGTGTCGAAAAGCGCCACTAGCACTCCAAAAGGCCGACGTCTTGTTTACTACCGGAGACAAGCTAGACGCGTACACGGCACATTATTCTCTTAGGGGCCGAGATATAAACTCAGGTTGCCAGCCATGGACCTCTTTCTCCAGCCAGTCTCTCATCTCTCATCCTCCGGATTCCCACACTCGCTTGTACCATTATGTAATTTGCCAAGTCATTCGTTATGCCTCGTTTCTCTTTCGCGCACGCTGCTGCGCTTCTGGTTGTTGTACCCACCTTGATTGCTGCTTCTCCCCTCAGACTTCCTCAGAGAGATTCCACCCTGCAATGCCCCGACGCGGATGGGCAGACTGTTCAGGTTGATACGTCTTCTTTCCTCATAACTTGCGACTACGACTACCTTGGCAACAATCTTGGCAACCTGGTCTGGACAAGCGATTTTGAGGACTGTCTCTCCACTTGCGACAACACGACGGGCTGTGCTGGCGTCTCCTACAATGGAGGCGCTTGTTGGCCGAAGAGCTCGACTGACGGTGATTTCGTGGCTACCACTGGGGTCTGGGCTGCAAAGAAGGTCGTCCCACCCGTCTCATGTCCCGACTCCGATGGCAACGACTACACTGCGACCGATGGCACTGTCTACACTATTGAGTGCTCTGTAGATCGCTATGGAAATGACATACCCATGACCTGGGAGAGCAGCTTTGGAGACTGTATAGAAGTGAGTAAACCTCAGTCCCCAATATCAATATGCGTTGCTGACCAGGACAAAAGAGCTGTGAGACGACGGATGGATGTGTCGATGTCTCCTACATATCTGGGACTCCCGGTCCATGCTATCTCAAGAACACTGTCGGCGCAGGGAGCTCGGACTCAAGTGTCTGGGGTGCTATTAAAAAGTCTGCCATCCCCACGCCCACGCCCACTCCAACCCCCTCGTCAACTGCCGCGCCAACTCCGACCGCAACTCCCTCAGTTTGCACCAACGGCTTCACAACCGAGGCCCTCTCGTGTCCCGCAGCAGACGGTCTCTGCTACGTGGATGCTACTGGCGCGATATATGAGCTAGAATGTTCGAAGGATCGTTACGGAGGTGATCTTTCGATGTCTTGGGAGTCTAGCCTCGAGAGCTGTATTGCGGTAAGTAAAGGCCACTGCTCTACAATGAACATGCGGCTAACCACTACGACAGACCTGTAGCTCAACTGCTGGCTGCATTGACGTCTCCTACGTTCCTGGAACGCCCGGCCCGTGCTACATGAAGTCCACGGCAGGCGAGCCACAGTCCAACGATGGCGTTTGGGGAGCGCTTCTTGTCTCTGGCTCGTCGTCAACCACAACAAGCTCCTCGGCTGCAGCTGGCTCTATATCCAGCTCTGCTGCGGCCAGCTCTACGTCCAGTTCTGCTGCGGCCAGCTCTACATCTAGCTCTGATGTGGCCAGCTCTACATCAAGCGCTGCGGCATCTAGCGCTGTGGTGTCCACTACCACCAGCACAACTTCGGCTACGTGAGTATTTTCGATGTTACTCCGCACCTAAACACAGCAGGCTAACAACTCCCGTAGACTAACAGCCACTAACCTCATAACCAACGGCGACTTCAACACCGGAAACCTGGCTGGCTGGACCGTCTCCGTGCTGCAAAACACCGGCACCTCCGACGAGCCAATCGTCGGCACCTCCGACTCGCCGACCAACAGCCCGCATTTCATCTTCACCATGAACACGCCCTCCGGCGAGGACTCGTCCATGCTGACCATGAGACAAACGATCAGCGCGGCGCAGGCCAACACGTGGTACAAAGTCACGTTCTCCTACATGATGGAGTCCACCGGCCCCTTCGCCTCGGGCAGCGACTGCTACATCTTCGGCCAAACCAGCAACGGCCAGTTCTTCCACCAGTACGCGCCCAGCATGCCCTACTACGCGAACACGGACGCAACCAATACGTGCTCGATGACCCAGGTCGGCCAGCCCGTCCCCGCTTCCGGGGAGTGGGTCACGGTGAGCGCGTACATGCAGTTTGCGGATTCGAAGACGGAAGTCTATAGCCCCACGACGCACAGGTATGTCTTGACGGATTCGGGAGTGTTGGATACCACGTTCTACATCGAGGCTGCGTGTGGAGAGGGCATCTCCAACACGATTCACATCGACAATATTATAATGGAGATGGCAACTTGCTAGAGACGTCGAGGACGGGTTGATGAGGGAGGGCCTGGTGGAACATAATGTTGTTTTTATAATACCACACTAGTCGATTCTGAATTGAACGCAATAACTCAGGTTGAAAATTGATGTGAACTCTGTCTTATTTCGGGGGCCCGAAGGCCAAACTATATACTACGTAGGAAGTGACTGTATGCATAGGCAGAAGCACTAATTGGAGGCAGCAGTAGGCAGCATTAGGCAGGGTAGGCCACCGTACCCCAACCCCTCTCTGTAGAAGTTGTAACTGGCTAGGCATGTAGGCAGCTACTATGCCAGCAACTCCAAGTCTGTACGTAGGTGACCGTGAACCGTATGAGTTGTTGATCCTAGGTTGTAGCTGTTACAACCCGAGTCAATAACACGAGAAGAGCGCGACCACAAGGAAAGCAGGCGGCTGGTGCCACCCAGCCGCATGAAAAGCGCATTTGCCTACCTATGCCACAGCCTTGCCTCTATCGCACCACTCAGTCTGCGTGCTTGGTGCCAAGCTTTTTGACACGCTGGCACAGCAGCATGTTCCCCGCTCTTCGCCGCCCCGCGAACCTAATCGTCATTCTCACCGTCATAAAAAGTGAGACCCACTCCAGGATGATGACACTATTAGGGGTGCTTTAACGACGTTTACAGAGCCCCAAAACTCACGCGGATTCGACTCGCACGGATAGATATCTCTCCAATTTACTCAGGGAAAACCAAACCTCTGTGAGTCTTGTGGCATCATAAACCCCATCGAAGCAACCCCGACAGTGTTATACCTCTGATGTGTGTCACTTTTTGTGATGGTGACCTTGCCAGTCTCGATGAATGCGAAGTATTGAGAGCACCACTATACAGATCGAATGCGTGGATGAGATTACGAAAGGAAGTGCGAAACATGAATGGTTCAATGTTCGTATTTCACGAAAAAACGAGCTCTGAGAAAAATGAGACGGCACAACGAGGGAAGCACTTTCACGTGGAGGATCCTGAAGCGTCTTGAGAAAGAAACGAAGTGATAAAAAAGCATTAAGAGACATAGCCAAAGGTGATACCCAAAAGGGAAATTGATTCAGAGATGGACTACATAGAGTATAGTAGCAGATTTATGAGAACTGGAGAATGTTTGGGGATAAAGAGAGTGATTCAACTACAGGTTGGTCTCCATAGGAGCATAGAAGCGAATGGTTTCATGGAAAAGAAAGGCAGTGACTTACTGTGTCACCGGGACAGATCATCCGGGAGGCGCCTTACACTCATCAATCCATCATACTATCCGATCGATGAGAGCTCTCTCGCTTCCTGAATGGACGGGAGAAGTTTGCAGGTGGTGCTCGGGAACGCTCGGGAAGTCTCATTAATTGCACCGTAGGACTCACGGGCGGCGACTCGGATCTGGTCGCAGGTTGGTTCCAATTGACCTCCGCGAAGGGTCCCATGATCTCGCAAGCTTGATACCTCGATTCCCGTTCCGACTCGTTCCGACTCGTTCTGCGAACGTATCTGCAGGTAACGCTGCATGAGCTTCGCGAGACGGAGTCTCCTCTCCCTCGTCCTACCACACCCCACGCTGCTTAATGGCTGTCCATTTTCTGCGCCTACACCATGACCACTGAAACGCCTCCAAGCTCCTACGCCTTCACGGTCCTAGATGGGGAGACGACCACGACCATCGTTCCCGTGATCGACGCGATGGAGAACAACGGCTCGTACACGAAGCTAACCTATATATGCGGCGCACCCATCCCCGAGGAGATGATCGAGAGGTCGACGATAGTCGTGTCCATATGCGCCTATCCAAGCTCTCTATCGTCATCATGATCGACCTCACGATAGTGAGGATCTTGTCTATTTCGTCGGAGCCCGTGTTGGTGACCTCGACCATGCTGTCGGACACGTTGTCATGCAGGTGCATACCCGAGTTTAGGTTCTCGACCAAGGAGTCGAGTGAGTTGAAGTCTGTTATCACGTCTCTGTACAAATGCAACATGTTCTTCACCACCTGGCCGAACTCCTTGCCAATGCCGCTACGGCCCTGTTGGCGTTTCGCTGATCGCACACTACCTTAGCTTCTTTGTGGCCTGTTGCTGTGATCATGCCTAGAACCAGGAGCTAGACCGGATCCAATTGCTCGCGCAACTCTACGTTCGCGACCATCCCCATCGAGTTAACCGACGACATGTGCGTCCCACCTCCAATAACATGAGGGGTTGCAATCAAGGAAAGCAAGCGCGGAGGGACTTGCGAGAGCTAAGCTCTCGCAAGTCTGCTTGGCGCCCAGGCTTCACAAGCCCGCAGCCGATTTAGCTCAGCCTTATCGCCTCGCACCAAAGACGAGAACGAGAATGAGCACCCCAACGATAATCAAGATCCCTCTATCTGAAAAACTAACACGCCCAGCTGTAGCAGTTGGGCGCTTTGAGAGTTACTCCTAGTGCTAGAGCCAAGCCGGGATTCTGCAGGGTATCGGATTTAAGGTGCGGCTGTGCCCAAGTTTCAAAGGGTCCTGTTCTAGTGCCCACTATAGATCCTGTTTCAACACCCCAATGTGCACGCTGCCCGACCCCCGCCGCTCACGTGATCCAACGCCGCTGTGGCTGAGTTCGGCTCAGGCCCGGCTCAGCTTCGGCTCAGGTCTACTCACCCTTGCTCACCCTTACTCACCCACTGCGGCGCAGTCTTAGACTGCTATACCAGAAACTGTCAAGTATTAGCGAGGGACCTTAAATCTATCCTAGGTCATATATTAGGGCCCCTCAACTACCTTTTCGCATATAGAAGTAAATACGGGCTCGTGCACGGTACAAGCTCGTGCACGATTCCTTCGATTTCCCACCAAAATCCCCCATCAAAATTAACCAAAATTTCAGAATTTTCTAAATAGTCCAAAACTTCTATATAGTATACTTTATAGCTATAGAAGTAGAAATATAGAAAGATAATTTAAATATTATTAGTGCTTATTACAGAATCTATCTTTGGGCGCTGCTAATGCCATACCCCCTAATTCCTATACGTACACCCCCTTTTCACTGCGCGTACACCCCCTCCCCCCCTGTCGTTTCACCACCTTCTGATTGGCTCGGAGGGGTGCTCCGTAGCCTCCGATTCGCTCGCTTAACTTGCTCACTAATTCCAAATGCTCTCTCCAAATGCGGCCTTGATCACAATTAATTACATCCTTTTCTTCTCCGTCCACAATATAGCAGCGCCTACGGCAGCGCATACAGCAGCGCATACAGCAACACCTACGGCTACACCTACGGCTACACTTACGGCTGCACCTGCAGCTAAAAAGCGCGGCCGGCCGCCTGGTGCAAAGGATAAGGTACCACGGAAAAAGGCACGAGCTCAGAGGCAAGATAGTACTCAGCCTACGCCTCAGCCTACGCCTCAGCCTCAGCCTCAGCCTCATCCTCAGGCACAGAGGCTTAGCCGAGAGGAGCTTCTACGTCAGCTTGCGACGTATGATGAAGATATTGAGGCGGAAATTGACCGAGATATTGAGCAGGCGGAGGCGGTGATGCGAGGGGGCTAGGCTCGATGCAAGGGAGCCGTAATAAGGTGAGGTTTTGACAGGTCTAGCATGCTTGTAGACACGTAGGCACTTCTAGAATAGAATTTCTATTCTATACTTAGACTTAGACTTATACTTATACTACGTGAGCTCGTACGTGAGGCTACACGAATCGGTGAGGCTACAGAAGAGCAGAATGCTGCCAACCTATTTCACGCCGATTCGTATAGCCGTACGTGAGCTCGTACGTGAGGCTATACAAATCGGCGAGGCTGCACGAATCGGAAAGGCTGCACGCCGATTCGTATAGCCTCACGTGATGTATAGGTGAATAACCGGAGCTCCGGCGCAGTGCTCCGAGCCAATTAGAGGGCGGTGAAACGACAGGGGTTTAGGGGGTGTACAACTACTAGAAAGGGGGGTGTATAACTACTAAAAAGGGGGTGTACAGGTACTAGCGCCCAAATTATATTCTTTTATTATAATAAAGAGTAAAATACTAATTATTATGTGATTGCCAAAGTCGCTACACGGCCAAGTTCCGCTCCATTCGCTATATTCTTCTACTAGAATCAACGTGAGGCTGTTAAAGAGCTGCTATAAGCGTTCATCTGTTCACCCACCTAGATCGAGAGACAATCGGTAGCATGCCACCTAGAGGTAGCTTGAAACGTCCTGATGCGGATGCGGATGATTTCACCCTGAACTAGAATATGTCTCTCTAGAAATAGGTACAGCAAGGAACGATGGTGGTCATGGCTTATCCCTGCTCGGGAATAGAACAGTCAGGAGAGTGGTCCGAAAACGGGTCCCCGGAGATAAGATGCCCCACGCAACGGCACTTTTCCTGAGAACATGATCGTCTTGAGAACGTCAGCGTCTTGGTACATCACCGTCTTGCGAGCATGTCTATCTTGAGAATATAACTAACTCAAGACGGGTCTATCTTAAGAGCGGGACTGTCTGGAGAACGTCCTTGTCTTGAGATGCTACCGTTTTAAGACCATGGCTGTCTTAGGACTATGGCCGTCTTAGGAGCATACCGTCTTAGGAATATGCCGTCTTAAGAACATGCCGTCTTAAGAACGTGCCGTCTTAGGAACGTGACTGTCTGTAGAGTGGACGAAACTAGGCTCCGACGACATCCGCAGAAATGTCCGACGTAGCCTGGACATAACAAAAGCCGCAAACTATAAGCCCGAGAGCTCGATGCTTAAGCACAGCTAGAAGTTGCATCTCAGGCCGAAGCGTTAGCGCCACCCCGGCGAAAGCGGTCCTCTACCTCCACAGATGCGCTGTTGCCACCAATGCCGTCTATAAAGCAAGCTCCCAGACTAGCCTTCTTGCAGGGCTACATCGAAGGGTACGAGTCGTTACACACAGGAGCTGATAAAGAACGCAGGAGGGGAGGTTAGATTCCCGGCTCCCTAAGCAACTTCCTTTGTTAATACAAACTATGTTAGCTGCAGAGCTCTTAGAACCATCTAGAGGTCCCATTTCTGGTCTTATCTAGGGTCCATTTTCAGGATCCTCGCGAGGCAAACGTGGCGGATTCATTGGATTAAGATGGGCCATATTGGTCCCCTTGTGGGACCTTTTTTGGACCCTATGCCTTAGTTATATAGAGGCCCGATTAATTAACTAAAAGACAAACGATTCTTACTGTTATCCAGTCTGTTAGATGATGAACAATCTTTCAAATTTTACGAAGGGAGACATCGCATTGATGTCTTACTGGTGGGGACGGGAGGGTGAGGACGCTCGCAGATCAACGGGAGCAGGAGAGAGGTGGAGATTAGAGGGATCGCGAGCGACAGTTTTATAATGGAAATTAGACGAACTTTAAGCCAAGGAGGGATGAGGGGAAGGATGATTAGAGAAGCAATTAGGGAAGAGAAAAGGTTTTTCTGGGAAGGTGGCATGTACTTCGTGTATGATTATTGTGTGGCATACTTGGAGTTTGAAAACTCGTGGCTGGGTTTAACGTTTCTATCTGAAAGTTTCGAGGCTATATGCTTGCATGTTGGAAGAGTGAAATACAATCGAGATTGTAGATCTCATTACTAGGTATGTTTAAATTCAAGGAAAGTAAAAGTATTCATTTATTCTAGTCTTGAGTTTTGGAACTCGAATCCAACAATCTCTGAGCTTCTCCAATCTTTCCTCTGCATTGCCTTCCACCTCTCCTTCGCGTCCACATCTCCACTTCCCTTTCGCGTCCACTTCCATTCTCATTCTCTCTTCACTTTATGCCAACATCGTTCTCCTATTCTAGTGTTATCTCTTTTTCTTATTTTGATTTCTTCTGCTGTGAAGATATTTGCTCTTCCGTTCCTTGGGGAGCTTTACGAGGAACTACGCACACAAGCTCCGTCTCTAAATACCTTCATCTATTAAAGTTGGAGAAGCTGTCTTTAACAGTGAAATGGCACAATTTGCGCTGCTTATTGCTACTCCTCTATTCATGCTAGTAATTAACGCGTTCAAGTAAGCTAGTAAGTCTCGTCGGATCGTCAAAAGCAGATCTGCGGTTTTGGCAATGCTCTAGGGGGCCGGGATAGCTTTATTTCTCTGTAATGAGAGCCCGGAATATACAAGGATGTGTTCTAAAAGTGAGGGAGAGAATAAATCTAGGAAATACTTAGATTTCGACGGATGCCTGTCGCGCCTCGAAACACTGCGCGACTTTAGCTCCTTTCTTACCGTACACTACAAAGCTTAAAAAATAAGCTACAATGGCGTTGGCCTTTCTCTCAAAGAAAAGGGATGAAACATAGTGCTAAGCATCGGCAAGCGTTCTGTGTCCCCTTAAGTATCATTCAAGGATAAACCACTATTCCGGAGAAGAGAGGTGTTTGGGTATATATTCAGGGACTAAACATACAAATCACACCATGGGAACATCCTATAGTGCATCTTACTCCTTCTTTCCTTCGAAGGCCGCCACAGCCCTCACTATGAACTCCGCCGTCTCTTTCGGCTTGCTCAACATAACCGAATGACTACTATCCGCCTCCTCCAACGTCACATCGCCTCCCGCATCCTTCGCCATCTGCACAAACATCCTCTGCGCCTCAACCGGCAGCCCCTTGTCCTGCACAGTCGCCAAATACCATACCGGTACGTCCATCCAGCCCGCGTAGGCTAGCTCGCTCGCCTCTGTCAGCGAAGCGAGGCTCTGCTTCCGGAGCTTCGCGACTAAAGCATTGCCCTCGTCCTCGGGGAGGTTATTGTAGAACATCTCCCTGGAATCAACTAGTGAAACGCGTTAGCTGTTCATATTATTTTGTCGGCAACCAATCCACCTTACCAACAATCTCAGCAAAGCCAGTCTCCTCATTCATCTTCCACAATGGCGGCGGCTTGCCTCCTAGCCCACCGAGGAAGCTCATTTTCACGCCGGCGGGGTTGAAGCCAGTTGCCATGTACACCATGCCGACCACGCGACCTTTTGCTGATGCAGAGGTGAACCCTTGGATGGCGCTGCTGCCAACTACGCCCCCTTAGGACCAGACGACCACGACAACGTCGTGGCCGGCTGTGGTTTATGTTTCAATTACCCTGGCGACGGCTTTGATGTCGTCGGTGAGGTTCTTTGCTGGATCCGATTGTGTTGATGGAAGGTCTACGACGGTGGACTTGAAGCCCTGCGGCTCAAGGAGCGCTACTACTTTGGAGTAGCATTCGGGGCCATGCCATGAGCCTGGGACGAAGACTAGGTTTGGCTTAGGAGACATGAGGGATCGATTCTGAGTGTTGAATGGACGCTTGAAGGTAAGGTATGCAGTAGCCTGGCGGAACACTCTGGTAGAGGTGTTGAATAGCTGAAGAGGACGGAATGGCATCTAGACAGCTGAGTAAAGAAAGTCAGGCCTCGTGACGAATTCCACTTATACAAAACAAGTCGGTCGATATCGGTCGAGCAGATCGGCGAGAACCGGGGGCTGACCACTGCGGGGTCGCTTGTAATTATGTGGTAGACGGGTCCCGCTTATTCAACCTCGATTCCCGCCTGAGGCTGGAGTTCGGGGCTCTTTGCTTCGCCGTCGCCGACAAGCAAAAGTAGAGATGCTCGAAAGAGTTAGAGAGAGTTGTCTTTATTGCAACTGATTGAGACCTTCTGAATGCAGTAACGCGCAAACGCAACATTTACGCCGAGTGCTCATTTAGGTCTTTATTTAGGATATTTTTGGGCTTCTTCTTCTTTTATTGCTTGGGCTTCTTTTTCTTCTTTGCTTCGGCTTCAGCTTCTGCTTCTCGCTTCCGCTTCTTGGAGACTGCTGATGGCGCTGTTGCCTTAGACACAGGCTCTATAAGTGGAACACCGCCTTCTGAGTCGGAACCTGACATTTTGGATGGATGCGTAAAGGCGTTGCAGAAACTTGGCGAAGTCATGAATTTGATATTTGTGACAAGCCTTACTTATCGATAACCTTAATCCTCCAACGCGTGAGTCTTGAGCTGTTTTCCATCAAGGGTAAGTTTACTCGAGAATTGGGGCCTGAAACTGGAACCTGGCAGGCCTATGGGCCCGGAAATGACCCTCCGAGGCAGGGTGAGGATCCCAGGCTCAACACTCCCTGTCGAATACAGGGCCCAAAACTGGAGTCCAACGAGCTGCTCAGTCTCGGCTCAGGATGCGCTCAGTCTCGGCTCAGGATGCGCTCAGTCTCCGCTCAGGATGCGCTCACCCAGCACAGCCACAGCTCAGGCTGGAGCATGAGCAGCTCAGTTTCCTGAACGGGAAAGGAAATTGCTTGGGTGCACATTGGAATATCGTACTACCTGTTTCTGGCACCTAGTCTTGACAGAGTACGTATTCTTAGCCAGCTAGCCTACGGAGTATGGTACGGTTAGCTCGGCTACCTTGATATAGAACACGGTTCCTATACTTAGCCCTCACAGTTCTACGGTACGGCTACGTAAGCCTCCACACACACAGAGTATATATACGGCGTACGTAGCCTAGATAGATGCTCATCCAATACATCACTTACCTCGTTCAATGCATTGTTTCACCTCCATCCTCAGCATCTATTCCTATCGACCCGCAATCAACAACCTCGGAACCTTGAGGTTTGCACCTCGGTTTTCTAAGGGTTTGAATTTGACGTATCTGGCTAGTTAGATCGGGCAATGCATTGTCCGGGTTTTCAAAACCGAAATCTATTACTACGCTTTCTGTTTTCGCGTCGCCTTTCCTTTCCGTCATCCTGAAATGACCGCGTATCCTTGCGCTTCACCGATAAGGGGGCAGCACCGCCAAACAATATGACTCATATCTCTTTGCTAAGGCGAGTGACTAGTGCGCGTGCTTAGTCGGTGAGTATTGCACTTGGTGGGATGTCCTTAAGAGCGATGATCCCGTTCGCAAACTAATTTTCGTCTGTCTGGCCACCACTGAGTGGGGATCGACTGCGGCACCAGACATCAAGCTGGTCAGGATGATCTGGTTTCAGACGTATACACCGAAGGCTTCTAGAACTTCACAGCGATAGCTTGTGGAACATTGCTCATGATACGATAGACAATTGATTATGCTGGCGTTATTCAAGCCTCCCCTGTTTGCGGTGATATTATGAGCGCTAAAAAGGATGCTGAAGCCTTAACTCTGGAGGTGAAGAAACTGTGTACTGCGGCGAGGGCGAAGGCTAAAAAGGAATCATGGACTGAATTAGAGGAAACTGAAGCTGCAGAAAAGGCCTATAACTACCATCGTCGCGTTACAAATCCCGTCCGCCGTTTCAAGGCTAAGGCGAATAACGCCGGCATGGTGAAATCTGCGATCAATACCGTAGTTAATGAATTCTGAAAAGTCGGGCAGTTGGCAAAGAAGAGGGTTGTTCCAGGAACTAATCCAGCCAGCATACTTGTAGTTAAGAAATCGATGGGCGGGTTTCACTCTAGATTTGTCAAATCGCTTCAATTTCTTTCCTACCTCAAATGAAAGTTAAGATTATGAGAAGATAATGAAAGAAGAGCGGAAGGGAAATGGTGAATTATGTGAAGCGGATAATTCATGTTGGTAGTTTAAAGTAACATAGCTCGAGTCTAAGTAATACCCCTTTCTATTCTTTTCGGGCTTCTTCTTCTTGAACTCATTCAACGGCGAGCCTTGGCACATCGAATCCTTTAGATGCAGCACCGATTTTCCCTGTCGTTTCTCGTTACTTATTCCAACTCTCTGGGCGTATAGAACTCTTTGATGTGACCGTCTCCGCAATACTCTTCAATGTCGCCCCACCGAGGATTTCATAGACAGCAAGATCGGCACCGGTCTCGTTAGCCAGCCAGTTCCGCAGCTCCAACCCAACCAATGAATCAACTCCAAAGCTATCTAACGCCGAATCGAGATCAATATGCTCGATTGACAAGCCCAAGACCCTGCTCAGCTTTACTCGCAATGCTTCCAACACGACAAGACTGCCTAAACTTGACGACGCGGCGCTAGCAAATGCAGTTCTAAACGATTGGACTTTCGAGTTTGAAGCCAGCGAATGCTTGTGCGATCCTTCGGCTTGCTGCATGCAACGAAAAATGCGCTGAAGCATTGCATTGGGAATCTCTTTTCCTTTTCCTTCAATGTCGGCAGGTAATTCAAAGCCGGTGACAACCTGGCTTTGGAACGGCTCAATTGACCCAAGATCGGGGTTACAATAGTAATCAATCAAGGCAAAGATCTCGGGCAGCGTGTTTGGACGGAGTAGATCCAGTCTTAGTAGGCGATCCAGGACTTCTTGACTGTTAGCCACGAACCCTTCCCCGAGCACAATTCCCAAGTCCAGAGCAACAGTCTTTTCTCCGATTGAGGTGCGGTAGCCTGCAAAGGCGTCTTGGTAAGTATTGCCGGCTGAGTAGTTGGACTGGCCGGCGTTGCCAAAGATGCCACAGAAGGAAGACAGCAGGATAAAGAAAGCCATTCCAGAAGGCAGTGCAAGGTGCAGATTCCAAGATCCTTGGATTTTTGGCTGAGTCGCCTGTTGCCATTCTTCTATGGACATATTAATGAAGGTGGAATCCTGTCATCATCAGTTCTGTGAGGCGCGTGCGTTGGAGACGTGGATGACTTACTCGAAGAACCATGGCGGCTTGGATGCAGCCCCGAATTGGCGGCATTGTCTTTGAACATTCCAGTAGCGCACTCCTCAGTGACGACAGTTCCGTGATATCGCAGGAAGGGCATTGTACATTGACTCCAGCCTCGCACATCTCAGCCAACATTTCCTGCGCTTGTTCACTGCCGTGCGGACCAGATCGAGAAAGAAGGATGAGATTGCGTGCACCACGGTGAACGAGCCACCGCGCCATACTGCGGCCTATTCCACCAAGACCACCCGCAATCACGTAGGTGGCGTCTTCATGGAAGCAGTATTTTGATTCTGAGCCTTGTACAATCTGTCATTATATCAGTATGAGTTCTTGAGAACGGCTCGTATGTTGAGAACTCACCGGAAGTGACGCGCCCTTGTCTACTTTCAGAACAATCTTGCCTGAACTTTTTCCGCTCTGGAGGAAGCGGATAGCCTGCTCAGCCTCTTCAAGAGGGTAGATATTGAGCGGGCTTCCAACCTGAAGCTTCTTATTCACAAAGAGATTCATCACTTCCTTCATCAACCTCTTGTTGAGTCCGTCTTTGCGCTCGCACATGGCAGCCAGATTTACGCCAGAAAATGAAGCAGTCCGTGTAAAAACATGCATTGGTAAGTGGCCCCTCAAAAACGCGTCTTTCAGCCCTATATCAATGAAGTGACCGAAAGGGGCGATACATTCCCAGGACGCCTCGAGAAGTCGCCCTTGCTGAGAATTGATGACGACGTCCAGTCCACGTCCGCCTGTCATACGCTTTATGCCGTCTGCGAAGGAGTCGTCCCTCGAATATAAGATATGGTCATCCGGAATACCGTATACGTTCATCAAGAGCTTCTTCTTCGTCTCTGAGCCGACCGTGGTGAACACTTCGGCGCCGACGTACTGTGCAAGCTGAATCATTGCCTGCCCTGTTCCCCCAGCAGCGGCATGTATAAGAATGGTATCACTTTTTCGAAGACGGGCTATGTCAATGAGGCAATAGTATGCGGTACAGTACGCCGTAAAAATTGACGCTGCCTCGACAAAAGTCATCGTGCAGGGAATTCGAATGACCGCTTGATCAGTAGTGCGGACGTAGGTCTTGAAGACGCCAAGGTTGCCGACAAGAACCCTATCGCCAACTTTGAACTCGGTAACACCTTTTCCAACTTTGCTTACAATGCCGGAGCACTCGGATCCAAGGTAATCCGAGTCGTACTTACCAAGCAAGGTCAAGCAATCTTTGTAGTTTATCCCGATTGCATGCACCTCGATATCGATTTCACTGGGGCCAAGTGGCCTGCCAAACGTGGAGTCCTCGGAGAATTCGATCGTGTCTAGAAGACCTCGGGCGCGAATGCCCATTTCCAGTCTTTTTTCTCCGATTCTCTGATGCAGGACGGGCCGCGCAGTCCGCCTAAGAACATGCTCATCCAGATACTTTGCTCTACAAAGTCTATTCACACACAGCCTCTTGTCCATCTCTGAATACTCAGGCTCATAGTCAAAGGTATCAGTTTGCAATGCGTCCTGAGTGATTCTGAAGACTTTGGCTATGTGGGCAACTGACGCAAGGCTTGTATCTTCCAAGGCTAGAGAAACAATGACGTTGTTATTCTCACGCCGTGAGACGCGACACAGACCGTCACTTATGGCAAAGTCGGGGCATAATGGAGCACTGCCCCCCCGGCCTTGCTTTACCCAGAGAATGCTGCGCGCTGATTGGAGAATCTTTTGGATACTGAAAAAGTCCGATTCTTGGATGTCTCGTAATATTGGACGATCCATTTCATTTAGGAAGATGTAGTTTTGCGGCTCGGGTTCTTTACCGCAAAGGAGACCCGCTTCGGAAAGAGTGAGTAACTTAGGGTCGTTTGGATGACCAAGCTCGTAGGCGATGCTGATTGCTACTGCTTTCTGACTACTTGAAGTTGGATCGATTATGAAAGCCGGTGAAGTGACAGGCCTAACTTTCAAAGCGCTTGAAGCGCCGGGGGCGTCAGTAGCAGTTGATATCATGATAGTCCAGATGTGAGGCTCATGCCTCATATGATCTCGGAAAATCAGGTCGGTTCCTGAAAAGCCACACTTTTTTAAGATCTCATCCCATCTTCTCTCAGGAACTAGAGGACTTCTCTGTCTCTCCGCTTCACAGCCCAGCCACCATCCCGGAAGAAGACCAAACGCGAAACCAGTAAGCAGGCGCTCTGGGGTCACTAGTTCCTTCAAGATTAGCTTTCCACCTGGACGAAGTAGCTTTCGTATGTTTCCGAGTGTGACATGTAGGTTTCTCGTCGCATGTATTACGTTGTCCGCAACTACAACGTCGTACGCGCTCGCCTCGAATCCTTGATCCGACAATTCTTGCTCGATATTCAAGGCTTGATACTTCATTCCAGCATGCTCGGCAAATTTCACACGTGCTTGTTCTATGAAGAATGGGGTGATGTCTGTGAACATGTACTCTTCAAATCGTGGGCCAATGGCGGGATTTCCAATCACTTTCAAAATCGCTGTCGTCGACGAAGCTGTTCCGGCGCCTACTTCTAGAAACTTCAAGCCCGGGGTCTTGTGCACTAGTGCATCCAAGTATCGATTGAAAGGATCAAGGCCAGTTGTATCTTCCATCAATTCGCGGTAGAACTCTGTGATCATTGCCTCGTCAGCGAATATAACTTGCTGCGGATCAGCGTCACCGCGAATAAATTCTGCGAGATGTTGGCCTATGGTGATGTGAAGCTGACCACGGGTAGTATGGACAACGGATTCGCAGAGTCGGTCGAGCTCAGCATCGCTCTTTGCGGGCGGAGAAGAGGTCAAGTGGATCCGCTCACGCAGCCACGCAGCATATCGTTCCATATTTGGTGCAACATAACCTCCTTGTCTTTTGACTTCCTGAAGCGCTCTTATTCCGTACTGGAACACCAATACATCCATGTTGTTGAAGTATTCCACAGGCTCAGGCTTTGTGGATCTTGCCGCTTCGCAGTACTCCTGTATCTCCCTCATCTCAAGAGTATCCAGATCGACTTTCCACTCTATGTGTGAGCAGGTGTATTTTGCATCGGCGAGCGTTTTGGCGACTTCAATGTTTGATGCCATGACTGTCACCTCCAAGCCATCGATCTCGGCTTTTGGCAGCGTGTTAGTGCCACCAACAGTCTTGATGTCGACAACGACCGTGCGCTGGGATACTTTCTTGATCTTGGCGTATGCCTTATCGGGGGCGTGACTAGGGTGCCCAAATCCGAGAACTGGAATCCACAGCCTCGACAAAAAAGTCGGTACCATGGTTTTCGCCTGCCTCATGGCACCCAGTGCCGCAAACGTGAGTTGAAATATACCGTCGAGCCTGGTGGGATGTACTGTGTAGGCGGACGTCGACCCAATATCTTGAGGAAGAACAGTGGCAACCGCTCGCCCAGAACCGTCAAAGCAAATACTATCCAGCGCTTGGAATGCAGGACCGTAGTCAAGGCCCGTCTCATTGCGGATGACTTGATACAGCTCATCATGGCCCACAGTCTGCGTGCACCCTATGACCGTATCTTCAAACTCGGATCTTAAACGTGCGGCCTTTTCTCTGGCCTCCATCCCTTGGTCGACATCTGAAATTCCGCGCTTGTAGTCTCCACGTATCGTACCGGAGCATACTACTAATGGGCTATCATCGGCTTTGCAGAGGAAAATGCGAAATTTGTAATCCGTTTCCCCCTTTGCACCTTTCGTACTGGCACTCATATTAATGCGTGTCTCAACTCCTTCTGGTGCTGAAGTTATCATTATTGGTGCGGGGACTTCTACGTCCTCTAACTCGAAAGCTACAGGGGTATGATCTTCCATCAGCTGTTTAGCAGCTTCGATTGCCATGACGATCATGCCCGCGGCAGGATACAAAATGGCGCCATTGACTTTGTGGTCCTGGACCCATGGCATGTCATCTTCCCTGATGATGAATCTCCACTGCGACTCCGCCGGGTTGGGCTCGCTGATTTTGGCGCCGAGCAGGTCGTGGTTACCGTGCTTCCGAAATCGGAAGGTTTTGTTGGACTGTGGCTCCTCCCAATGAAGGCTAGAGTGGTTGAAGGAGTACCGAGGGAGATTCGGCAACACTTTTAGAGATCTTCGCTGGGCAGACGAGAGACCAAGGAGAGTTACGTGCGACATATTCACCGGGAAGGATAGACAGTGGAGGTGTCCGGCTGCGGAAAGAACACTTGAGAGTGCAGATTTGTGACGGACGAGCGCAGAGGTATAGATGACTTCATTTTCGCGGGAGAGGAATTTTAGGGTTTCGCGGATGGGACCTTGCAGCGCAGAATGTGGCCCGATTTCCAGCCAGCCGTCAATACGCAGCTCGGTAGTGTGGCTAAGGTCTAAGCGTTTATTGATAGGGACTGACTTGGAGATCGAACCGCAGAAGCACAGTGCGCCGAAGAAGTTGACAGGAGAGACCATGTTGCGGACCCAGTACTCTCCAGAGCACACGGTTGAGGCGTCGGTAATCCGGCCTGTAACAGAAGACACCATCATAGGTCGGATTTTCGAGTCTCCTTTTTTCAGTTCGAGGTCGTCGAGAATATGAAGATATTCGCTGCTGATTTGGGCCATCTGGGGGGAATGGTATCCCAATCCTACTTTCAGTTTCCGCGCAAAGACCTGCTTTCCCACCAGATATTCAACGAGAGTGTCGACAACATGATCAGGACCGGATACAGTAACGTTAGAAGGGCTATTGATACAGCTTATTGTAATTGTTTCAGCCTTCACTCCAGAATCTGGTTTTGCGCCTAGCAGTTTGATGTGAGACTCGGTATCTGCACGCGACAGACCTATAGCAGCCATGGAGTACTTTAATGTCTGCTCATTCTCCAATTTTGATGCTAGAAGACCACGGTAGTACGACACCCGGATTGCGGAGGATTGGGAGATGTGTCCCGCGGCATAAGCCGCTGCTATCTCACCGGATGAGTGCCCTACCACGACTGAAGAATTGATCTCGAGCCATACTATTAGATCCACCAGGGCTAGTTGCACAGATGTTGTCAGTACCTGGCTATACTGCGCCTGGCCAACAGATGCAGCATATCTCTCATTACTGAGGTGCTCGATCAGTGACCACGTACATCCCAGCTCTTCAAGATACGTCTGCGATCGCTGTACACTGGTCAGAAATTTGGGCTCGGATAAAAGTTCACGTCCCATGCCGTGCCACTGAGCGCCTTGGCCTGTGAAGACGATGCCAAGACGAGGATCGGTGCCTTGGGCCTGAAGTGGTCTGGACATCAGAGTTGGGACGGAGAGGAGTTCATTTTGGGATGTGAGAATGCCGTACGATCGAAAGTTGAGCATTGTGCGATGGGTGTGGAGGGTGTGGGAGTAATGTGGGAGCAGGGTGGAGAGTGTTGAAGGATTGAGTTGTCGAAGATAGGAGCTGTGGGCAGTGATTTGACGAGTAATTCCGGACTCGTCCGAAGAAGAGAAAATGAGGAGCTTTGGGGTGAAATCTGGTTCAACGGATGCTGGAAGTGGCTCATCTCGATGATAATTGTGGTAGCCTACGCCATTCCCAAACTCCTCGTTCGTATGGTGGTCGCTCACACAACCGTTGATGCCCGGCTGTATTGGCAAAGTAGAATGGTTTCCATTCAGTTGTTTTGAGCGAAGGTAAGAGTAGGCATCGTCGAGGATAGCATGAGCGTTGGCTCCTCCATATCCGAACGAGTTAACAGACGCTCTTCTGATTCCGCCTTCTGGCCACTGCACGCACTCCCGTGGAAAGTTCAAGCGGAAGAACTTGTCGTCGATGCCCGGGTTCAGCTCTTCAAGGTTGGTGTTCGGCGGTATGACTCCCTTCTCGAGTGCGAGCACCGCTTTTATCACCCCCGCAAGGCCGCTCGCACCCTCCAAATGCCCCACATTGGATTTGACCGCCCCAACGTACAGTGGCTGGTCGTCTGATCGATACTCCCGAAAACTCTCACCTATCGCGCGTGCTTCGATGGGATCTCCAACTGCGGTGCCGGTGCCGTGCGCCTCAAAAAAACGTGTCTCCCGCATATCTAAACTAGCTTTTGTGTATGTGGAGCGGATGAGCTGGGTCTGCATATCATTGCTTGGTTGGGTAATGCCACCACTCGTATGCCCGTCTTGATTACTTGCCGTACTCCTTACGAGGGCGCGAATTGTATCTCCGGCCGCTAGCGCTTTGGAAAGGGGCTTCAAAACCAGCACAGCAAAACCTTCGCCGCGCGCGTAGCCCGAGGCGCGGTGGTCAAAAGAATAGCATTTTCCGTCGCGAGAAAGGAAGTTCATGTTGCTGAGTGCGATGTTGAGCTCTGGTGAGAGGATTAAATTGGCAGCTGCGACAATGGCCATGTCGCTGGTGCCCACCCACAAGCCCTGGCACGCCAGATGCAGCGCCACCAAGCCCGACGAGCAGGCCGTGTCAATTGTCATGCTCGGCCCGCGCAGATTGAAGAACCAGCTTATGCGGTTAGACAGAATTGAGGAGCTAGCGCCCGTCGCGTAGTACTTGGGGATGCGGAGTGGGTCACGTAGGTTGAAGGTCATAAAATCTGTGGAGAAAAAGCCAGCGTGCACGGAGGTGTTTGTGCCAGCGATGGAGGAGGCTGGAATACCGGCGGATTCGAGGGCGTGGTAGGTTGTTTCCATCAGCCCACGCTGGTTGGGGTCCATGGCGCCGGCTTCGGCGGGAGTAATGTTGAAGTGGGCGGCATCAAAGTTGCGGATGTCGTCGCGAAGGAAGTGGGCTTTCTTTGTGTGAACCTGATTTGATCGAATGTGTTAGACGGGGTTTGGGGGACGGATTTAGGGGCTCAAAAGGCTTACAGAATTGGGCTTCTTAGGGTCTGGACTATAGAAAGCATCAATGTTCATTCTGTCGGCTGGGAAATCGGTCGAGGCGCAGTGCTTAGAGGTCAGCATCTCCCAGAACGCATCTTCAGTCACGGCACCCGAAGGAAACTGGAAGGCCATGCCGATAATGGCGATAGGCTCTGGAGGGGTGGCAGCAGGAATTGAGGGGCGCTGGTCAATGGCGCTTCTGAGGTGATCTAACGGCTGGTTATGCGTGCTGTTGGGAGCTGGGGTTCCATTTGACGCGTCAGTTGAATGGGTGCCAACTGACATGGCGATGGTATTGCTCCCCCTCGCTGTGCCATGGGATGGATGAATGGTTTCTGGTGAGTCGTGCTGAACTCGATTGGCTGACGAGGTGCGGTTAGAAAGGCTCCCATTCGGGGCGCTCCCACGTGGCAGATTCTCTTCCAGACGGTCCTGACCTGGGATGAGTCTGTCAGCGGGGTTGGACTTTATTTATTGCCAATCAGCAAGGCCATACAATTACATGGTCCATCGGAGGAGGGTTCAACGACACCGGATGCTGTCAGAATTCTGTCTCCCACGCCGGGCACATGCGACGTTTCTCTTGCTGATGACCATATGGCACGGCTCCATTCTCCTTGGCTCCCAACCTGCGATATAGGGCTGTGTACTGGAGAGCTGTTTTCTTTGTTTCTCTCTGGCATGGTCGTTTGTTGGGCTGTAGTGTGAATTGGAAACGAGGCTGGTATAGAATAGTCCTATGGCGCAAGGCGGACCGGGAGAGGCGTTTTCAGCATTGCTCAGTGCAGGGTTTGACCCCAAATATGGAACGGGCCGCTTCGCTAAGGCACACGCGCACACGCCTTAGATAGGCTATAACGCTGTGCACGCCGCCCGACGTCGCGCATCTACGGTCAGGTGCGTTGACCGGTCTCCGCGGTGGCATGTAAAACAGTCACACCCCGGCGTCGGTGGGAATGCGACGGAGAAACGCTACCCAAACCGCGGGTTGAGATCGGTGTGACGCTGTTATATTTTCTGGTTGCCTTCACCCCTCATCCAACGTCACACGTGGCACAGGGTTTGGAAGTAACTCAAGCAGCATCTTCCGCAAACTTTCCGCGTCTTCGCATCTTCGCATCTCTGCCACCTCGCACGACCGACGAACTCCAGTCGTCTGCCCTCTACCTGTCTGTCTTGAAAGTCAGAACATGGCGACGCACTCGGCCCCAGCGAATCAGCCAATCAGAGTAGGCGAAGTCGAGTCGGAAGGGCCCGACCATGAGCCTACGGACGAGTCCTCTTATGTCACTGGATGGCACCTCTATGGAATTAGCTTTTGGCTTCTTCTAGCTCTCTTTGTTGCCCAGATGGACACATCAGTCACGAGCACTGCCATCCTCACCATCACGGATCAGCTTGGTGGATACAATAGGAGCTCATGGGTCTTCACCGCATACCTGCTAACATTCTGCGGTAAGAGAACCTGTGACGATGCGCAAGTAGGCGTCTAACTTCATCCCAGGATTCCAGTTGATCTGGGCAAAGCTCTCCGACATCCTCACACGAAAAGCGATCATCGTAGCCTCTCTCTTCATCTTCACAGTCTTCTCTGGAGCTTGCGGCGCAAGCCAGACTCTGACCCAACTCATCATGTTTCGCTGGGTCCAAGGCATAGGAGGATGCGGCATCTTCGCTCTGACACAGCTTGTCTTCTTCGAGTTGGTACCACCAAGGAAGTGGCCCATATTTGTGAGCCTGGTCACTGGAGTCGTCGCATTGGCTCTAGTTGCAGGTCCGCTGATCGGAGGTGCTCTCTCGACTGGAACTAAATGGAGGTGGATCTTTTTGCTAAAGTATGTGTCCTCGAGGGCTATCATGCTATGGCCAGCTGACTTTCTATCTAGTGTACCAGTCTGCGCAGTGGCTATCATAGCTCTGCTCGTTATGTTTCCCTCCAAGCTTTGGAATGAACCTGCAGTAACAGACCGTGGCGGATTGTCCATGACCAGCCACCTTCGGCGCCTCGATGTACTTGGCTCCATATTTCTCCTTGGAATATGTATTCTTGCATCTACGGGTTTCCAACAAGCCGCCCTCGGTTACGCCTGGACGTCCTCATTCGTCCTCCCTCTGTTTCTTCTTGTTATTCCCTTCATCATCGCATTCTTCACCTGGCAATGGCTCGTCACCACGCGCTTCAAATACCCGGAGCCCCTTCTTCCCTGGCGATTTTGCCAGTCTCGTATCTGTCTCGGAATGCTCCTGTATGTAATATCACACCTCTCCAGCTTTTACGGACACTTGGGCTAATTTATGGACTAAGAAATTCATACCTTACGGGAACAGTTCTGATGGTCTGCCTCGTCCAAATCCCACAACGCTTCATGACTGTTAACGGCCTCTCATCCTTGGATGCAGCCGTTCGCATGCTTCCTTTTGGAGCTTTTGTCCCCGGTGGGTCAAGCCTCGCAGCTGTGCTGATGGGCAAGCCAAAGGTTCCACCCTGCATCATAATCCTCGTCGGTGCAGTATTGCAGCTCATCGGCGCCGTGTTCCTCTCTCGCATACCGACAGATCCACATATCCATTCGCCACAATATGCATTCCAAGTGCTTATAGGCTTGGGCGTAGGGTTTCTAGCTGCAGGGTTGATCCTGCTGGTACCGTATGCGATGGAGAAACGTGATCTCGGTAAGTTTACGGCCATTGGCATTTTCTCTGGAGCGTTTGCTGATGCAGGAAAGCGGTGGGAACAGCATCAGTCTCTCAATTCCGCGTCCTCGGCGGCTTGATTGGAATATCTGTCGCATCATCCCTCTCTACACCCTATCTCCGACACCATCTCATCGATGTGCTCCCTTTGGATCTGGTGCTCGCGGTGATGGAAAAGACAGAGGCATTGCACATGCTCTCAGGCGCCACACTTGATAATGTCCGAGCTATCTTTGGGGAGAGCTACAATCTGCAGATCAAGTTCGTGATTGGGTTTGCGGCAGCGCAGATACCAACGACAGCGCTGATGTGGACGGGTCAAGTTGTCAATCCAGTGCAACATTCATGATTGTGGGGGCTCTAGTCTTTGTTCCGATACTTGGCTTGAGCGTTCCTAGCTGGAGCATGGCACTACTAGTTTACGAAACCATTCTCCTTTAATACTATTGCGCAGCGAAACTCATGATGAAGAGAGTCGGGCTTGCGTTACAGCCCTCCGAATTGCCCTCACAGACCCCTTCACCGAATCCTTTATGTTCGGCCCCGGAACATCATGTCCACCCCCATGAACGAACGTCCACACACCTTCGTCCTCAAACAGATTTCGCATGGCCTCTCCTTCCCTCTTCGACTCCGCCCCATCTTTTTCGCCCCATATCAATGCCACCGGAATTCCTATTTTCCTCACACCAGGTGGCATGTGATCCAACTCCACAGAGTGGCCAGTGGAGAACCAGATGAATGGATCATAAACACCTATACTGCTGATAACAATGGCGCATTTGAATGGCAAGGGAGCAGTTGGATACAGGTGCGCATGTCGCACGAGGTACATGACTGCAAGACCTGCGCCTTGACTGAAGCCAAGGACACCATCAAAAGGACCTTCGACTTTGATGTATTTTTCGAGCGCATCCAGAGCATCAATAAAGGCGCCGACGGAGTAGTCATAGTACGCGTAATGCGGAACGTTGGCATTAGATACTTTTGCAATTTCTTGGAAGTCTCGTCAGCAAGCTAGGGGTCTTTTCAAGCATCCACGACGGTAGGAGACCATGGAGACGGGAAAGTAGAGCAAGGATGACAGGGGGCAAGAAGCATATATCCTACCTGGAGCCATAGGCCATTCTTGCGTCCCCTGCACGAACTCATACGTATGATCGTCCCCTAGCTCATGCCGTATAGCAGCTATTCCGTACATCATTATCCGTGCCTTGGAAAAACTAAAAAATGCCGTTCTAGGACTCAATCTTACCTGTTTGCATCTGGAAAATCTAGAAAATCGTTAGCCTGTCACAGTATAAACTGAACTTCTTCGTTGAGGGAACCAGGGAAAGAATGAGGATATGTGATTCTAGCCTGTGCATCATGGAGGTACAGTCATACCTTGCTACCCGTTCCCATCCCATGAAGACATAGAAAACGCATCCTCAATATCTTTTTTTTGGTGAGAGCTAGACTGAGTGGCAAGGGAGATGGGCAGTCACCCAGGGCTTCGTAAGTGGACCACGAAAGTTGAAGGTTTGCAATGGTCAGCCGGCAAATATATCAGGCTACAATAATGGATTCATTTGGTGCCGACTTTATTCTGAGTGGACTGGGCAGCTAAGATTGGCATTGATTTCAGTTGTCTGTTACACTGCGGTAGGTCGCCGGTAAGCCATAAGCGCTTGTGCGAGAGCGAGGATACAATTCCAACATCCTGGTGGCTGCGATAGCAACCTACGAGAACGCGAGTCTAGCCCCTAAGGATCGAACAGCTAGCGCCCGCCTCTACATTACTCTAACCATTAGCGCCCTTTATCCGTGACGCTGTTACCTTTGTAGCGCACGCCTACAGCTACACCAAGTCATGTTCTCCTCTTATCTACAGCTCATCATTATCTCGTATATAGGTAGCCCCTCTGCGCATAACAGTCAATCATGTCTTCCTCCCAATTCACAGCTGTACGCCAGCTATAAGAGTCTTCGATGCACAGATCAGCAGTTCTCATAAACCTATGTACTTCTCTGGGTTGACGGGGCGCAGCCTGTGTAACGCATATGTTGCATTCTATGCCCCACTGTATTACCATTGTGTTTTGGTTGCAGTCACGCGAAGGTACGGACCCACGCTTTCGATACCTTGAAGTCTGATAACGTTGACTTCTACACAGCTGTGGATGTAGAATGATATCTTTATCGCTGTGAACACTTGTAGCTCGATGAACAAGCCAATGCATATGATCTCATAGACCCTTTCCAAAACCCTTGAGATATGTAACCTAACTATCACACAGTCTCACGGCCTTCCCATGTCGAAGACACCAACCCGTGCCGATCTTCCGACCTGGGAGAACCATCTTCTTTCAAATGTGTCGTAGCAATGGTCTTCGGCTCCAGACTCTGTGCATTCCGTTCTCGCGAGTCCATTTGATTCGAGGTGCTTCTCGGCACCCTACCCTATTTGAGCCCGCCAAACGAGATCGAGCCTTGCGAGCTACCTCTGGAGAATCTATCCAGATAAGACCCAACCCATTTGGTGAAGCTTTTGTCCTTGAAAATGTGGCGTTTGAGAGGACGAAGGCTGAGCATGCAGGCCGCTATCAAGTAGACACCAGCTTCTATGATGGTAAAGATGAAAGTGGGAATGGAGTTGTAGGTTAAGTCGTTAAGCAGCTGGGCGTCGTTGAGGAAGGATAGCATTCGGAGGACCGAGGTGACAATTCCACTAGATTACGGTGTCAGCGTGATTAGACGTAAACAGGGACATAGAACGTACACAGATCCGGTCAGGAACGTAGCGAAAATACCAATCTTGGCAGGCAACTGGACATGCAATTTGTAGACTGCAGGAAGAGGTATAAGTAGCATTATGAAATCTGTGAGGATGTTCGGAACACAGATGAACTGGTATGCTCTTATCATGTCTCCGCAATGACCGCCCTCGATCGTAGGGTCCCACTGATATGAATACGGGTGGCAAATTGTTGTGCTAAGCAATATTGCCGCAATCCAGGTCAAGACAATGATCGTGCCAGTGAGGTATATCGCGATCCGATAGCTGCGCCATAAGGATAAGATCCGGATGTACAGACATAGAATGGCGAGTTTGGCACTGGTAATAGCCGCAAGGTCGATGTACTCTACCGCCTTGTCGATCTTGATCCGGTTTGTGACGATATTCGGGTCTTCTAACAGAACAGCTGCGATATGTCGGCCTTCTCCGCCGATCTTCACGGCTACTTTGTGTTTGTGAGAACAAATGGATGTAATATAGGAGATGAGGATAGAGGAACTTACGGACTCCACATATACACAAAGCCGTGCAGAATATGTATGCCAATGGCATGAAGAGCCAACACTCCCATCCATTGAGCATCTTGTTGAGGTATCGCGAAATGTAGAACAGCACGACAAAAACAGACTGCAGGACGAGAAATGCGATAGCGAGATTCATGACACGATGTCCAATATTCTCACTGAGATCTCCTGGCGGCAGCTTGGCCAGAGCTGCTGGATCCAGCTGGAGTGGAGACATGGCGTAGGTGTGGAGCCGTTGCTATGGGCTGAGAAAATGGATGCTATGGAACGACGTGCGAGATGAGCCCAATCGCGACCTTGGCCCGATTATAGGTTTTCAAGTGGCTCGCCTTGCTACGGCTCGGACGGGGCCTGAGCGTTCCTCTACAAATTCTGTTGCGAACTGTGAAGTCACGTACAAGTTGTACATGCACGCTTCATATAGCCTACGGAGTCCGGCTGGAGTGCGGGAGGGGGGGTAAAGAGCATCCCCTCGAGTTTCACGTTTGGAAGGTACCGTCAAAAGGTAGGCTGATGCAAGGAGGAGGAGTGTAGGTCGAGGTCACGATCACATTGCATGTACGCGACACCCCGAGTACCGGTTCACAGCTTAGCTGATGAGAGCATGTAACGCAATATATATCGGGAGACAACGTCTCCACCCTAGCTACCAACCAAGCAGTGCCCCGTTTCAGGAGCCGTTGGGTGTAGCTTGACACCAGAATTAGGTCTCACCCCAATACCTTTTGTGGAACGACGGCATGCTTACGGTACAACATTGCGCCTTTGACTTTGGAAGTGTCGGACTCCGAAAGTAAAAGGGCGCAGCTCGCACCATAGCCGGCAGGCGGTACAAATTCCTTGGGGTCATTCTCGACTACCGTGTTTTCTCCCATTTGTATGTCTCACCATTGCAACTACAGCCTCGCTAGCGCCTCGCCGTCATCCCTTTGAAAAAGCTCTGGCTCCGCAAGCGGGTCGTGCTGCCACGTCAAGCTCTGTACAGCCTTCTCCGTGACCCCAAAGTGCATCAAATGTATCTGAGGAAACGGCGTAAGGAACATTCCCCGATCGATTAGCTCTCGCTCCCTATCGACTTCCCAGGAGAACGAATCACCATCCCACGGCTTGAGTACATATGTCGTCAGAGGCTTCCCTTGCATTGAGACGTGCAAGCCATCAGCCCGTGGCGTGACGAGAATTCTGAAGTTGTGCGCAGCGTTAATATAGGTGCCGGAATATGCAGATAGGGGGTGTGTGGGGGGCGTGTCAGTCTTGCCGCTTGCGAGAAACGAGGATAGTTGGTCGTACCAGCCTATCTGAGTCTTGGCTGCCGTTTTGGCAAGACTGAGGAGGTGTGCAGGTGCTTTGACTCCCAAGAGGACAGAGAGAAGGAGTTGGGCGCTGAAATCGGCAGCGTCCATTAGTGGCGTTGCGTTGGTGAGGACAACTACGCCGCTCTGCGTGCTGGGTACCATGTACATGGCACCAAAATATCCTGGGGTAGTCGAACTGTGGTGGAAGATGTCCGTCCCTGAAGCGTCGCCGAATATTGGAATTTTGTTGCGTAGCATGAGGGAGTTGATGCTTGCGCAGCTGAGGTTCCCAGGGAGTTGGGTGCGGTACAGACCGAGGCAGTAAGCTTGCTTATCGAGCTGAGATCTAGTGACGTGGATATGCGGAGTGAAGATGGTACGGAGTTGAGTGAAGGGCGAGTTGGGGGTTGTGTCGACGTTGTTGTCAACTTGATGCCGGTAGGCAGCGAGCAAGGCCATGTAGATTGTGAGCATTTCTTTGATGGTTGATTTCCCACCCCCACCAGCAGCCAATCCAGTAGAAGAGTCGAAGTTGTTGGTTGTGATGCTGCAGGCGCTTCCGTCATTCCGCGTAGCGTGCGGTTTCGCGAGATTCGTGGTGGTCGGAATGTCAAAGGTTGAGCTCGTGAGGTGCAGCGGTTCGAATATAGCCTCGCGAACGAAGTGTCCAAAGGACTTTCCAGTGACACTCTCGACGATGATGTGAATAAGACAGTAGTTCCACTGCGAGTAGATGAAGGTTGAACGGAATGGCTTCACGGCTTCCAGGGAGTTTGCAATCGACACGAACTCGCTCTTGTCCAGCAGCTGCTCGCCATTTTGCTGGCCCCAATAGCAGCTCGCCATGGGCCAGCCCGTGCGGTTGGCGATCAGATCTCGTATGGTTGCCTTGAGGCCGACTTCGTCGTGGCGCTGTTGGAAGGCAGGAAGATAGTCGCGGACGGGAACGTCCCAGCCCAAGAGACCATCTGTGACAAGCCTGGCGATGGCAGAGACGGTTACGATTTTGAAGGCGGATGCGACAAAATAGACCGAGTCATCGTTGACGGGCTCGAGGCTGCCAACGTCGCGGCGGCCAAAATGCGCGGTATGAAGGATGCGCCCATGGTGGAAGACACCCAGCGAAAGGCCTGGCGTGCCAGCGACACGCTGGATATCGGCGATGGCGGCGGACTGCGCTTTCAGGCGAGCGACCAGAGAGTCGTCCATGGCGGAGGGTGAGGCAGAGATGCAGAGATGGTGAGCGTCGAGCGCATGCGTGGAAGCATAAGCCACCGGGCGCTGTGATTGGAATGGACAGACTGGGGTTGCGGTGCGGCAGCGGGGGGGGGCGCGATGGCGTGCAGCGGGAGGGGCGCGATGGCGTGCAGCGGGATCTGCGGCGGAGGGCGGGGCAGAGATGCAGAGATGTCGAGCGCATGCGTGGAAGCATAAGCTACAGGGCGCTGTGATTGGAATGGACAGACTGGGGTTGCGGTGCGGCAGCGGGAGGGGCGCGATGGCGTACAGCGGGAGGGGCGCGATGGCGTGCAGCGGCAGGGCAGGTCCCGTGCGTCCCCGTGCGTCCCCGTGCGTCCATCCCCGTGCGGTGAGGCCAACCCTTCACAAAGGCCGGCTCACGGCTGTGCTGCTCGCTCCGCGGGTCAACGAACAGTGAACAGCGAACAGTCACCAGCGAGCAGTGAACAGCGGCCAGGGAGCTGCCATCGTCTGCTTGCCGAGCAAGTACCTGACCACTCTCGCTTCTCCACCAGCTTAGTGCACAGCATCCCCGCCATGATCCTTCCGCTCGTACTGGCCATAGTCGCCAGCTATGTACGTCGTCGCCGTCCTCCACCGCGCATCTTAGCCTGCACGATTCAAGGCGCTGACGGCTCCCTAGGTCATCGCCACCGTCATATACAATCTCTTTTTCCATCCGCTCGCCTCCACGCCCGGCCCCCTTCTAGCCCGCATCTCCTGCCTCCCCTCCTTCTACCACGCCTGCAAAGGTGACCGCCACTTGTGGATATGGAAGCAGTTCCAGATCCACGGCGACAAGATTCGCGCTGCCCCCGACCTCATTCTCTTCAACACCACTCGTGCTTATGCCGACATATACGGCCCCCGCGCAAATACCACGCGCTCCGCCTTCTACAAAATGTGGCAGCGCAGCGAGCACGATGTCAACACAATCACTGCAACCGATCCCGTACTGCACGCGAAGAAGAGGCGGCTGCTCAACCTGGCCTTTACCGAGCAGTCGCTCAAGGCCGCGAGCCCGTTCCTGGTGCGGCATATCGATCGCTGGGCGGAGTTGCTCGTGGGCGAAGTCGATGCTGGGACCGAGCAGGATGAGGTAAAGAATGCTGCGCTTGGTGGCAAGAGGCTGTGGTCCTCGCCACGAAACATGGCGACGTGGATTGACTACCTGGTCTTCGATCTCCTCGGGGATCTATGCTTCGGGCAAGACTTCAAAACCAAGGAGCCGGGCGAGAACAAACTGAAGAGCCTGCCGCATCTGATCATGAAGCACGTGGCTGTGGGTTACAAGGTATGCATCCACCCCAAGCTTTGGCATTGTAGAGAACTTCAGGACGCTGATCGACGACTAGTTGTCCAAGTTCCCCCTGCTACGTCTGATCCTGTGGCTCAAACCCCGCAGCCTAAACGCCGTCATGGATCGAGTCAGGCATAAGGACATCAAGGACTACTCGGCCTTTATTGAAAACAGCGTTGACCAACGCATCGAGTCTTACAAATCTTCCTCCTCATCCCCCAGCTCCTCTTCCGTCCGCGAAGACATGTTCCACTTTCTCATCACCGCAAAGGACCCAGAAACCAACCTTCCTGCCTTCAGTCGCGACCACCTCCTCTCTGAAGCCCGCCTGCTGGTCCTTGCTGGTACCGACACCTCAGCCACAACAATCTGCGCCCTCTTCTTCTATCTAGTGCATAACCCTGCCAAACTAGCCAAACTAGTCTCAGAAATCCGCTCAGAGTTCTCTTCGCTCGATGACATTACGCTCGGCCCAAGGTTGTCGCAGGCTAAGTACCTGCGCGCGTGCATTGACGAGACTCTGCGCCTCAGCCATCCCGCTCCCAGCGAATTGCCGCGCGAGGTTCTTTCCGGCGGTGCAACCATTGACGGCATGTTCTATCCCGCAGGCATAGTTGTTGGATGTGCAAACTGGTCACTCGGCCACAACGAGTCGGTATACGGAGATGCGAACACGTTCCGCCCAGAACGCTGGATCCCGGACGAGATCAACACCGAAACTGATATCTTGAACCTTCGAAAGGGGTTCCACCCTTTCTCGATCGGACCAGGCAATTGTGCGGGCCAGAAAGTAGCTATGCTGGAACTGCTACTAACTTTTGCGCGGACGCTTTGGCGTTTGGATGTCCGAATTGCGGATGGGGAGAAGGTCAAAGTAGGGGAGGGAAGTAAGGAGTGTGGTCAAGATCAAAAGGAGCCGAAGCAAATGGTCGTCAAGGATGCATTTCTCTGTTTGAAGGATGGGCCGATTGTGCAGTTCAGACGAAGGGAGATGTAAGGTCTATCAGCCTACATCATTATCAACCTCTCATGTTCATCTGGCCATGCTTTTATCTCGATCCACAAACTAACAGTTGATAAGGAGAAGGCGTTCAGGCAATCCTTGTGGTTTGTCTTTATTCACTTTGTTTACCTAAAGATGACGGTTTTTGCGATGTTATAGTGAGTGGAACCACAACAGTGTCCATGTATTGCTTGATGATATTTGCCTCAGCAATGTACACTGCTGAAACCACATGCAACGTTCACATCGTCGAGTGCGGTCACTGGGAGGCTAATCCCCCTCAGTTGATTAAAGGCCACGATGAGACCGGCCACTAGGACAATGACGTCTTCCCAAGATGCACTCTAAAGTCTCTTTTATTCTATTAGTGGCTGGCATGATCAGGATAATCTGCTGCTAATAGCTGGCTTGAACGATCTTTTTACCCAACCGTGGCAGGGACGAATACGGGTTCTGCAGGAAACTACTCTTCCTGGCAGGACTTATTTGTGGAACCAAGGCTATCATGCGCCGTTGATGTAAGCACTGCTCTTAATGCATACTGCGCTTTGCGGGGCGCCCTCATAGCGAAATTCACCGAAAGTTAAGATTGACGCCATATCACTATGGACTCATCCGGTCCTAATTCATCACAGGCCTTATATCATGCTATCTTCCTGGAAGGTCTCTAGATATGCCAGATTCCCACTGGCAGCTCTACTCGGCGCAAGATGCGTTGGCAGCGTGAATCTTCATCGCCACGCCCCCCACCACCCAGAGTCAGCTAATTCACGAGATAAAATCTTTGCTTTATTGGGCCTCGCAGCAGATCGGGAGAAGTTGAAAGATTGGATAGACAGGCGATGGAGAACTTCATATATGGTAACGTGAAAATATGTTAGCGGTAATTAGGAGCGTTTCCGAGTCCAAGGAATCTCTCCACATAGTTCGAAGAGAATGCACAAATTCCACATGCGGAAGTCCCTGACTATGGCCCCGGCGAGCCCTTCGATATCCCTTGTACCCGGAGTAATTGTGCTCTTCACGACCTCAGTAGCCAAAACCTTATTTGCCGCCTCTTCGTCGACCCGGCTACGTTAATCACTAGTTGGTATCTGGCTTCCTTGTTTAGCTGTTCGGCGGTCGTTGCTTGCTTGTAGGAGCGTTGTCCCTAATTCCGTCGCGCTTCCACTGACCGCTACTGACGCCCATGATCATTAATGGGAGTGACGGTGAGAAAGCACTGAGCTGCTCTTGGAGGGAATGGGTCACCTTGTGAAGTTCGGCAGTTTTACTCTTGAGGTTTTGCTGGGCTTTCCGGAATGGGCTTAATGGCGAGGTTGGTCAGCTGACCGTTTTCCAGTGCCTGCCTTCTACACTTTTCCTACCAAAAGCCAAGACTTGCCTGGACGAGGAGGTGACAGGGGAACGGGGAGAATCGACGATGCTCTACACTTTTGTCTGAATGGTGCCAAGACTTGCTGCACTGGGGAATGGTTGACAGGTGTCATCCCCTGTTTAGGATGACGATTTTAGTAGCGGTTCTCTACACTTTTGTATCAGAGTGCCAAGACTTCCCTGTATAGGTAATAGGACTCAGACTTGTTTCAGTTGGACGGAGTTTGTTCCGTAATAAGACGCTGGAGATGCTATCATCTCTTGAGGAAGGGGTTGAATAGAGATAGTACGACTATAAGTAGAGAGGTCACTTCCGCTGATTTACTTCAAGTGAAGGCAACTATATGCCACTGTTTGACTTCCTACTTTGCCCTCCTGAGCGTAGGTTCAAACAGATTGTCATGTCCATGCCACACGATGCCACTACGACCTAACGTGACATGGGCGGCTCCGGCATCATGTGAAATGGGATTGCGACAGTCAGCCCCAGCCGCATACCCGGCCCCTCAAAGTGGTGCGCCCTTGCAGTTACATACTGGACGATCCACTAGACTCGCAACGTGTCTCCGTGCCGTTACAGAACGATGTTCTCGGTATCTGCATTTGGTAGCCATCACGTGCAAGGAGAGCGACTTTTCTGACTTCGTATGCGAAGTGTTTCAAGGCTCGTATCGGGCTAGGAGGCTGGTAATGTGAGAAGGGAGGTGGCGCCACGGCCCTCCAAGCGTGACGAGCAGCAACTTCGCCGTCACTGTCCTGTTAAGCCCTTCAGGACACTCCGTAGCAGTAGCTGTTTAGAAGGAATCGTCTGAACCAGGAATCCCTTGCAGGACTGCGATGATGATGATGGGCTTCACAAATTGTGGGGAAGCTTGCTAAAAATACTTCGCCGCCCCTCTAGCAGGGTTTTGTTACCAGGCCAATACGCCGCAGCGATCTCAGCTTCAGCCGATGACGATCTTCCCGGCATTGGGACCTGGAGCTTCCCGTCCCGCCAGCCAGCCACTCATAGGAGTAGGAGGACACATAAGGTGTGCTGTGGCGTGCCCAATCAGCGAGCGCCAGGCTCGACATATTTGCCGTTCTCGCCTAGCCGACGCTCGGTTACTCGAGAAGCAATCAACGGGATGATCTCCGCCGCATCTCTAGCCTCCTCTCAACCCTGCGCATCGACTGCCTCCGACGTCAGGCCAAGCGTGCTCGGAGGGGGACCCGTGGTTGAGAGACGACGCGTAGCATCGGTACTGACGCTTTAGAGTACGACAGCGTGCTATTCGCATGTAGGCTGCCTGGAAACCCTGTGGCTGCAGATCTGATGTCAACACCGCATCCAAACCCGCACTCACTGCGGGCTGAGGTCAATGATAAGGCCGTTTGCATTGCCTGTCTTTCTTCAGCTTCATTTCTCTATACTGCCGCTGGCTTGCGCAGTACCGTATCCTTCGTTCTCATGTCTTTGCAATCGCTCAAGTAATCCGTCTATTTCTATTCTAGTTCTCCACATCACAATCATGACGTTCCATGTGAACCCTAAAGGGCGCGACTGGAGCAGCCTCGTAAACTGGGACCATCTAGGAAAGCTATACGCCGGAATCACAATCGCCTGGACCATCATCCTGAGCGCTGGGTCAATATGGCTCCTCATCAATCGCAACGTCTCGTTTCTGAGGATGCGCAACATCCCGCTCGCCGTCGCCGCCGTTGCCTTTCTCCACGTGTATCTGATCAAGATCTTGCTTGCCTACACATCGAACGGACATTTTCCGTGCAGCGCCGAATTCTGGATCATGAGCGTCTATTTGCCGTTTGGCATCGCTCTTTTCCAAGCCAACATTGCGCAGCTGGAGAATGTTAGTAATTAGCAACAACTGATGCTGGAAGGCGAGCAGGGGACGTTAGCTTTGAGGAATCGGCGACACCCGCCCGGCTGGAGGGGGCTTGTGTCGAGATGGCAGACGCTTACTGCGCTACGCAAGACCTATGTCTTGATAGGACTTGGAGTGCTGGTTCAAGTGAGTAGTTCCTCATTGCGGCTCAGTTTGGGAGCAGTGGTACGGTTATGGCTCTAATATAGCCTTAGCTCATCGCAACGTCCGCAATCTACGGGACATCTAGAACCCTACAAGGCTAGCTATTTATCTAAGACCCCACTATAGAGGTACTTTTAGGCCGAAAGCCTTAGAAGGGGAAGCAAGTATTACAACCCGTAATATAAACTACTTAAATGCTAAGGCACTTAAGGAAATAGGTAAGCAAATTAGACTAATAATATATAACTAGACTATAGGACTACAGGGTTAGAGAGTTAGTTATATAGGGATCTTAGACTCCTCTATAGACTGCTGGTGGATAGGAATAATCTAAGAATAGGAATATTATAAGACGGAGGTTATATAATAGCTTGTTAGGCTCTAGGAGGAAGTAAGCATAGAGCCGTAAGAGCGCTCGACGCGCTCGAGACGCTCGAGGGCTGCAAGCCCCACGAGTATAACAAGCGTATAGATTTTATAGGAGTGGACTTCTATATATAAGGACACTTATTTATATAGATAAAAACCTTATATTTAACTTAAAACTTTAATACTGCCTATTAGAAGTAACCCCGTCTTATGCCTAAGATTGATTTGCCTTACCTTTTAAAAACTATTGCATCCTAATAACAACTTAACCTATACCTTGCCTTATATAAGCACTTAGAAAGTATAGAAGAAATAACCCGTTATAATATACTTCCTATAGATCTAATAGTTATTAAATGCTTTAGAAAGGGCGCTGCTAAATGTACACCCTATATTTACTCGGTGTACACCCCTTTTCTACTCCGTATACACCCTTCTTACGTCTGATCTTCTGATTGGTCCGGAGGGCTCGGAGGAAGCTCCGGCGCTTAATTCTCACGCGCATCTATATGAAATGGGAAGGCTGTACAGCCTCACTATTTCATTGTGCATTCTTACCGTTTCCGTGAGGCTATATATATAGGCCAGCTACACGTAAGGCCTCACGTGAGGCCGTACGTGAGGCCGTACGTGAGGCCGTACGTGAGGCCGTACGTGAGGCCGTACGTGAGGCCGTACGTGAGGCCGTACGTGAGGCCGTACGTGAGGCTACTTATGGCAAGGCTGTGCAGCATACCCGTTTTACTATGCATACTTCCCGTTTCCTACAGTGTATATAGGCCGTTGTATTGCTACCTACGTGCCTACGTGCCTATGAGCATGCCAAAACAGTCAAATCCTTACCTTATTACGGCCTCTCTGCATCAAACCTGGCCCCCCTACATCGCCGCCGCGCCTTCCTGGCTATCCTGATCCATTAACCCCTCCATATACTGCTTGTACAATGCTATCTAATGTTGGAGCTCCTTATAAGGAAGCAGCGCTGGCGCTGCCTAAGGCTGAGGAGCTAGCTGAGGCTGAGGAGCTGGCTGAGGCTCAGGATGAGCGCTATTATAACGCTGCGCAGCCCCTTTCCGTGGTGCTGCCTTCTTTCTAGGTGCCTTATTCTTTGCACCAGGCGGCCGGCCACGCTTCTTAGGTGCAGCAGTAGATGCAGTAGTAGGTGCGGGCGTAGGTGCGGCAGTAGGGGGGGGCCTAGGTATTACTGCATGCTCAAACTCGGGCGGATTAGTGAGCAAATCGTCGAATTCCGTGATAGCTGGTGTAGCGGCCGACTGAGGAGCACTCTAAGCGACAGGAGCTGGACGGGGGGCTACGAAAATAGGCGGTCCTGGCGGTGGAACTGTCGGCGTGCGTCCTGTAGGTATACCTATAGGTCTAGCTGCCGCACCCGTGCCTGTAGCAATCTTAAATCTTAATAGCTCTTGCTGCGTATTGTTGTACGTATAATGGCCTCTCCTCGCAATAGTAGGCCGGCCGCGCCGGTGCTTAACAACAGCAGGATCCTCTACATCCTTAAAAGGCCCAAAAGGAATAGCTAGCTGATGTCCTCCTGGCCGAACAAACCACTAATAGTAATCTATCTCTTCCGGTTGTATATAGAGCACCGGATCTAGCCGATTTGCAAGCGCTCGGTGTAGAGGATTATACAGTTTGTGCGCACACGGAATGCTATAGATAGACTTAAACGTTTAAGTACAATTAAGTGGGTTGTATTTATTTAATTTGGCCTTTTGGAGCTGCTTCTTAAGGAGAACAAGCGCCTGCGGCGTCACCTTTTAATATAGGTTACGGAATTCGGGTTCTTTAACATCATGCGGAGTATAGGCGTGATATCTAGCCATTTTATCTTCGAACTTAGACCTGGAGTTAAGGATAAGGTTCTGTATATTAAGGAGAACGTTGAATAGATGGCCAGTTGACACCTGAAGGAAGCCCTTAAGTAGGCCGTGCGAGCCCTCGTTTCGCGATGTAACTCTGTGAGAAATCGAATCAGTATTATATATCTCTGCCACTTCCTTGTTTCTCAGTTATTCTTTAAGCTATGCTCTTGTCCTTTTCAGCGCTGCCTATTCAGCATGTACGTAGACCCCGTGCAAAGTTTAGGCATTAAATTCAGACGTCTTGGTGTTGAGAAAAATCACTTACGTAGTACTAAAGTGCCGCACCTTACAGGTGTAGCAGGTGGCCCAATTCCACCTGTATAGCCACCACTTATTCTCTATATACGTCACCAGGTTAGGGCGCTCCTTATAGTCGTTAAGTAGCTTCTTCCAAGCCTTATTAAATTAAGCCATAACTTCCAGCTTTATCGTGGCGGTCCAACGGGTAAGGAACTGCCCCCTTTTCTCCTGTTCCTTCTTCTAAATAGCTTCCTTCTCTTTATCTAATGTAGGCGCAGGTGGCGCGCTGCCTGCGGCGTACGTAGGTTCCTCCTTATACACCTTAGCCAGTTTGGTGACAATATTCTTTTTAATATGCTATATATAGAGGAGGCGCGCGACCGTAGGCCATCGTTAACGTAGTGCGTTCCTTAGAGCTTGTTCTTTATCCGTTAAGAAAACGCGTGGAACAAGAAAATAGCGCTTAAAGAGCTCGAAGAGCTGCAGTACTGCCCAGTCGTAGTTCGCCTCCTTCTCTTTTGGCAGGAAACAATAGGCAATTTCGAAGTTGTTGCTAGTACACGTGACGCCGGTAATATGCAGGAAGGGCATACCGAATCTATTGGTTTTGTAGGTGCAATCCAATAGGATAATGTCGTGATTAGCCCGTAGGATCTCGATAGAATCCGGATGGGCAAAGAAGAGGTGTTCAATTCGGTTCTGCTCATCTTTTGTGAAGTTGTATACGTACTTCCTATTACAGCCGTTAGGTGCCGGGAATGTAGAGGTTTCTAACGTATGGAGGAGCGCCTGGATAGGCGTAAGGCCGCCGAGAAGCTCGTTCCTATACCGGGTGCGCTTATTGGTGATATCGTGCGCCGTGATAGTAACCCCTTTCTTCAACAGCTTTGTATACATCTTATTAGGCTTTGTTCCGCTTGATGCATCTATTCGAATAAGGGCATTCGTGGATGCCGAGCGCTTCCTATTACAGGCGGCTGCCGTAGGTTTGAGCATAGCGTTGTGATTGTTGTGAGCTTCCTCCACCGTCTCCCATAGCTAAACACGTGAGCCATTAACTCCAGGAGGCTGCCGAGTGAGCGTACCGCTCATCTTACAGTCTACTTTGTTAGTAGACGTACTGCGCACGCGTGCATGAGACTCTCTGGTGCCTCCAAAGCAGCATCGGTACCATATTTTCCTCGTTTCCTTCGTCTTTCTGTCTGGTTTTGAACGGAACTTGATGAGCCCGTAGCCCTGCGCCTTTGCATGCTCTCTAAGCACTTCCTCGGCTTCATCTAGCGTACAGTAGGACCGTGGCGGTGGTGGTTTGAGGGCCATGGTGAGTGTATTGAGGAAGTTGAGGATCAGGATATAATGCTTTGTGGCCACGCCGCACTTGGAGAGAGCATTTGGAATTAGTAAGAAACGTAAGCGAGCGAATCGGAGGCCCCGGAGCACTCCTCCGGACCAATCAGAAGATCAGACGTAAGAAGGGTGTATACGGAGTAGAAAAGGGGTGTACACCGAGTAAATATAGGGTGTACATTTAGCAGCGCCCCTTTTGCCTAAGTTTTTCCGCCTAACTAGCGACCTAAAAAGGAAGATTAAGACAATTTTTATAGTATTAGCACTTTCTAGCAAGTTTTTTCTAAGCGCACCAGCGCTTAGAAACTTATTTATTTAGTTTATAACCTTTTTTCTTTTGCTACTCCTTACAGGAGCTCGGACCTGCAGAGGAAAAAGGTAGTATTAGGCCTTAGACGGCCTTTTCCTTTATTTTATAAGCGATATTTACCTATAGTTATAAAATGTTACGTGGTTATATAACGATTAGGAGGGCGCACTAGCAGCTAGCGCTAAACGCGCTAGGAACCTACTTCTAGCAGCTGCGCCTTTAACCTTTTTTCTTTTTTTATATTACAACTTCTATAGTATAGTAATATATTCTTTTCTAATTACTGTTTACCTATTAAGTTTTTATAAATAACTTTTTAAATTAAGTTTTAGTATAGAGCACGTGATTAGACAGGACTTAGTAAAAGGGTTATATTTAAAGATTAATTATAAGAGTACTTAATCTATAAGTAAGGCTATTATCTACTTTTCCTATGCAAACCATCTACAGCTGCATTAATATCCCGGAACCGTTTGCTTGAATATCCGAAAACTGTCTCGACACCGTAGAGGGCACGCATATACAATTATTTTGCTTTAATAGCCCTACCCATCTGCTTATATAGCATAGCCAGGTTTTGAGTAGTATTAAGCGCTGGGATATAGGTCTTTACTTGGTCGTGACCGAGTGCCTTCTCGTATCCTCGCAGTGCCCGCTGATACATCTCCTCCGCCTCAATCAGCTTTCCCTGGTCCACGTAGAGGCTGCCCAAGTTGTTGACCGTATCGAGTGTTGATGTGTGGTCTGGACCCCATGCCTTCTCGTATCCTTGCAGTGCCCGCTGATACATCTCCTCTGCCTCAATTAGCTTTCCCTGGTCCGCGTAGAGGTATCCGAAAGAGTATAGAGCCCATTCTATGCCATCCTCGCCGACTACGTGATTGACGACAGAGGACCAACACTTAGCTGCATGTCGAATAAGCCGCCGTTGAGTGACATGGCTGGCGTTGTTGTCCCGTACATGCGAGCCTACACACTGAAGCGCAAGACTTGCTGTCCTAGAATCCCACTCTTGATTCAAAACATGAACTGTCCATGAGTGGACACAGCTGTGCATGCTATACCCTCTCGATTCAAGCCCAATCTCCTTCAATGACTTGTCCACCTCCGCCAGTCCGTGGTCGCATAACAACCTGGCTGTCTGGTTAAAGCTGAGCTCGTCCTCCGTCAGTTGAGAGAGCCATTCCGGACCATTTAAAGCCCCTTCTCGCAGAAGTTCAAACCAGATGTCTTGGTTGTCAAAGTAAGCCCACAGTTGGAGAAGTTTAGCCGAGAGCTCATTCTGCTGCTTGATGTGGTCGAACGACAATTGCCATGTGGAGTACAATGCTCGGTCTTCGTACGAGCTTAGTTCGGGACTTGTCTGCTGCAGCTTCAGCCACGATGCCTTGTACAGACGCAAGTAGTCCATGAAACTGGTTGGCACCTGGTCAAGATATGCGCCGGCCGTGGCCAGGGCCAGCGGAAGCCCGTCCAACTCTTTGACAAGCTGCTCGGCATCGGGATCTGTACAGTCAACTCTGCATCTGCGAGCAAGAGAGATGACTTACCATCCAATACACCCTCCCGCCGTGACGCATTAGACAAGATCTGAAGGCTGTCGTGGACATCCTTCAGCTTGCCAAGTCGAATGCGATGACCGACGCTCACTTGCGCCGACCTGGTTGTAATGATAATTGAACCGTGATATGCTTCGGGTAGGAACCGGCGGATGTCGATTGCGGCATGATCCGTATTGCCTGCGAGCTTTGGGTTGTCGTAGTTGTCGTACACCACCAGCCATCGTGTATTCTTGGGATGATCCAACCAGCGCTTGACCGCATCAACCACCTCATCAAGCTTGCTGTCTTCCGTGACAGCATCCAATCTGCTAGCTGAAGGGTGCTCCCGCAAGATCCGTCTTGCAACCCTTGCGAAGCTCTGTTTTAACGAATCCTCATCTTTAATGTTTAGCCAAAATATAGCCGAGTAATCGGCTCTGTGGAGTTTGGCGTACGCAACCGCGAGCTGGGTCTTGCCGATTCCGCCAAGGCCGTGCAGAACAACGGTCCGGCGCATGTCATCGTCGAGTGTCTTGTGCATTTCGGCCAGCTCGTCCTGTCTCGCGACAAAGCGGTCGGTCTCAGAAACATCGGACAGGCTAAAGTCGAGAGAAAAGCTTTCCTCGGCGTTCATACGAGCTTGCATGTCCATTGGTTATTCTTATTAACATTTCAATCTTTTATACATTGGTGCTACATACCCGCATTGACTCTGCTCTCCTCCTCCCATCGCAAAGGAATAACATCGCTTGCACTTTGAGCCATGATCTGTAAATGCCCCGAAACGGTCTTGTATCCACTGTCCTCCTTCGACGGGAACTTGACCATGTCGATGTGATTCGCATGGATGACGATCGGCTCTCCATCAGCCGCTCCAGGTACGACGGCCGATGCTCGTGGCACCACCTGCACGATCAGCGGCTGTTGTATCTCAAATGAAGAGAGATGACATACCATGATTGAATGGCCTAGCACTGTTGGAGTCATGTACTCCTCATAGGCAAACTTGGTCACAAACTCTCCGCTGATCTGCCCGTACTGGCCAAGCTGCTGCTGGAGCCATTCCGAGTCTCGCTCCAGGTGCTTCATCAGCCGGTCATCAGCTGCTACGAACACTGACGCCACATTTACCAGCAGCTTTCCCAGCTGCACTCCGCTGCCGCCTTGGTGAGGCGTGCCCATGAATACGATGCCGTATGTCGAGGCCTTGATAGATCGGTGTTCTTCTAGCGCTCCCTTCCGAGCAGCGTCCGAGTGGATGAGGGCCTGGCTCGGTTAGTCGCAGGCATAATAGAAGGGAAGCGTGCCTTACGCTCTTAACGATGATGCCACCGAGGCTGTGTGCCACGAAGATTATGGGCCGCCTCGTCGTCTATAAGAGTCAGAAACGTCGTGCAGATTACACCTCTGTTCTACATCCTACATTTGTAAGTCTCCTCCGCAGACATAATCCGACACAAGAGATTTTGCATGGTCGTAGAGGTATTGGCAACTAACGCGACCGCCATGAGTGTTCGCATCGTATCCCCAGCAGAAGACGCGCGCGTTCGGGATATCGTTCGGAAGGAGGTCGCGAAGCCAGTGGACGCCATTTGCAGCCGTCCAGGTCTTGTCTCGGTGTCCATTCAGCCCATGAACAACGACGATACTGTAGAGGGTTAGGTTATGCGTTATAGTGTACAAGATCCAGCGTACTCAACAAGAGGACTGTCTCCGTCTGCCACCACCTCGAGACCTTGTAGGCATGTCTCAAGTGAAGGCTCTGCTGTCTTTGAAGGAGTGCCGACCTGCTACCGGGTTCAGCCTGGCGAAAGCAAGCAGTGGAGGAGGGTGGTTACTGTGTCCTTGCGATGACCTCGGGTCGGAATGAGGCGCTTCAAACGAGATGATACCATAGCTCATAGGTAGTTTCAGCGCTCTTTGCCCATGGGCGTCGTTGTAAGGAAGAAGGTACTTCATGGTGATGGGGAGCTGATGGTGTTATCGTTCTGTTGCGCTGGTCTGCCTCAGCCTCGCCGCACCGTGGCCGCCAATCATGGCCAATAGCCCCGGGAGCGCTTGGTGGGGGCGGAACAGCCATTTCGAAGTGCCAATTCTATCGGATAAAGAACCCCCAAAAAGGTCACGATAGTTATTAGCTATGCCAAAAACCTTAGGTCGGATCGTCGATTAGGTGCGCGGAATGCCAAGAACCTGCTCTCCGACCGCTTCCACCATCCACAAAGGAGTTCCCCGACTCTGCAGCATCGCAGCAGCCATATGGTAATAATGTAAAGGGTTTGTTTACTGCCCTGCTGGCTTTGTGTGAGACTTGACTACATTCGGTAAGACGCAGTCACAGCAGTAAGGAATTTTGGGGAGCGCGCTTGCGGGGAAGCCGGTCACGCCGGTTTTGCAAGCGACTGTACGCGCCCGCGACGAACCCTTCGGCCCTGCATTTCACAAGGGCCTTTCTACAAACATCACCTGCTTTACGCTAGAAGCTCTCAGAAATTGTGAATTAGACCCATCGATATTCGCGGTTCTTCGACATCCTTCATGCCAGCTGCACTGCATCTTCTTCATAGGCAGATCGAATTCCAGTCAGCGGTCGACCATGAATCGAATATATTGAAGAAGCTTACTTACGTGCCAGAAACCCGTAAGGTCTATGCCTATCTTTTCGAGCACACCAGCGACATCGAGGCCCTCACTGCACACCATCTGGGAGTGAACCGAGCACAATGTGTCGTATCACATTGGAAAGGGTGGATTCGTGGAAGCTTTAACGTCTGCATTCCTGTTGCGGTGGAAGGGCAGAATGGACAGCCAAACAGGACAGTGCTTATGAGGTGTCCGATGGCTTATAGACTGGGTGAAGATGTCGGCAGCGTGGATGAGAAGATCGGTTGTGAAGTGGCTACATACGCTTGGATGCAAGACAACTGCCCGGAGATCAAAATACCGGATTTGTTGGGCTTTGGGTTTTCTGATGGCCGCGATGTAAGCTCTATTGAGCTTCCAGAAGTATTCAAGGGCTGACATTCTGCGTATTTAGTTCACTCATATAGCACACCGTCCCTTCTACATACGAATCCTGCGCTTGTTTCGCCGCTGCCTCTGCACCATCCTCGGTTTCCCCATTCTATCGCGATACGTCTGCCATCCAAGCACGCACTCGTTGAATACAGGACATCTGCTTCTGTAACGGATCGAAGCAAGCGACGGAGAAATGTTGTCTACTGTAATTGCCCGTATATCTGCGCCGATAAACACCCTCCCAGCTGGGAAATAGATACAGCAGTACAAAGGAGAGTGAAAAGAAGCCCTCAAGAACTCAGGTTGAAATTGATGTGAACTCTGCTTGTATTGTAGTGGCCGTACGGGCCGAATATATACTAATAGGAAATGGCCCACCCTCTAGGTCTTATCAGCTCACAGGGATTCGGTGGAACAAGTAGACAAGTTTCGGGAAGTCTGCCTCAAACTGAGGGCCGGTAACAACCGCTACATTGGGTCCAGTCAGGGAAAAAGAGGATGGACAACCGGATGACGACAAGCACGCACATCCTCACTGCGCGTTCCATCGACCCAAGGTCTACCTGTACTAGAGGGAGAAGGGACCCCACCCAAGTCAAAGCCTTTGATACCCCCGAACTCCAACACTGGAAGGACGTGAAAGTCGGCAGAGTGAGTCGCTCAAAGCATCGATTGCCTGTACCTTCAGGAATGCTCTGCCTCTTGGACAGCGTTTGTCTCATGAGACCACTCCGAGGACCTGTAACGTACACTTCGTCGAGGAGATCCTGATGTCGAGGGACAGCTTTCTGGTGTCAAGACACGGCGAGCGCGGAGCTGCCTCGACGAAGCTCTTGGTGGCCTTCTACAACTAGGTCGGTCGCAGACGTCAGCCAGCCGACGGGATAAGCACGGGTCGAGTAGAGTCGCATCTGGATCAGCGCCATCTGCAGCGTCCCTTTCCAAATGCCGCGAGACAACAGGCTTCGGTGGCCGGTTGCGCCGCTGGAGTCTTGTTCAGCGCCCCGCCATTTTCGGTCTCCATGATTGTATTCATTTATGCAGCCCTCGGTGTAGATCGGGTTCAAGTCTAGGACTACGCGCCAGAAGCATTTTTATGCGCGACCGTAGTGTTCCTTCCAGGATGATTTTTGCCGCACAGGCAGGATCCCTGAGGGTCTGTAGCCTCAGTGGATTCCTGTTTTGGCTCGATATCCCAGCCCTGCAACGTAGTGGCGTAGGCCCAGTGGGAATCCTTGCCCTGCGCTGCTAGTTGCTCGTGCCGCTGCATTCGGAACTTGCTGACTAGGTCCGCTAGGCTAGGTGCTGATTCTTTTGTGTCCGTTCGGTGTGCGATTCTCTGGCGCCAGTAGCCTGCGAATTCTGGATGTTTTTCCATCAGGGACAGTAGGAAATCGATTTGGGCACGGTCGTCGGCGGCCTCGGGCAGCCGTAGCCTTGATGCATCACTGTACAATGTTTCCCAGTCCCTTAGCCATTTTTCTACGGTTCGTTCAGTGGGGTAGTGCTTCTGCTTCTGCCATAGGTTGTAGATTTCGTTCCGGCGTGCTTTGTCTGATGGCGCGATGGATTTCTTGAGTTTGGCAAGTAGATTGCGTGCTGATGAGATGCCGTAGGTATACGTGGTGTATTTGGCATCCACAGTTTGTAGGATAAAAATGCGTAGGTCCTGCAGTGATTCCTTTTGCTTGTCGAATAGGACCTTGTCGTCCTTGTATTCATCGTATGCCATCTTCCAGGTCATTTGCGCGGCAAACGTACTATCGTCAGCTGCTGGGGGCGCAGGCTTTGTAAGTTCTGGAAGCATTTCATTAACATTCGCATCTGTTTTCAATAGATCAATAATGCCCCAGATTCCCCTTTATTCGGCCTTTGCCTGGATAATTTTCCGAAGTTATTCCAACGCTCAACGTCGACCTATCCTTTTGCTGCACTCCGACCACTATCAGACACGGTGGCAACATATATACGGCTCTCGCTCTTATACCAACTCTCAGCATGGCCAAATACCGCACATTTAATCAAACAGAAGAGCCGCGCTCCTGTATCAACGGCAGAGGTAAGTATTTGATTTGCGCGACGAAGATTATGCTAACCAAGAATAGGGGAGTCGCATTGTAGCATTAAGAAGAAGCGGGCCCCGGGACCTATTCGCAGAAGTGCACGCTTGAGAGAGATACAAGCTCTCGATAGGAGCCACGAGGAGAGCTACCCATTCCCATCTCCAGCCAGCGACGTTCCCAGCGGAAAGGCATGTTAGCCTCTGCTCTCGCAGCTATAAAGCTAACATTAATTTAGTTCCCTTAGCACCGGACGGCCACTCTATAACCCAATAATTGGAAGAGAAAACAACAGCAAGAACCCGAAGACGAACTCTGCTCCACCCCAGCTGGAACAAAACCGCGAGCACCCCCGACACGCCCCAAAGAAGGAACACCTGGCGTGAAAGCAGCAAGATATATTAAGAAGACCAATCCGATTAAATATTAGATAGAGAAGAAACGCTAGCCTAAGGAGTACTTTAAATAAGATAATGGGGAGGGATATTGGCACACCCCCTTTTCACTCCACGCACCCCCCCCCCCCCCCCCCC